>NC_143579.1:114824929-115124929 GCF_048544385.1 Mastigoproctus giganteus
TATGAAAGTAAGGCAGACATTGCAAAATGACATTTGATGTTATAAAAAGATGTATGCAGATAAACAGAAGCAAAAAACTGTGCAAACTAAGCTGATCAGTTATTTTTCAAAATAAAAATACAGTACATACTTCACTTATAGGTGCCTCCATAGCCAGGTGGGAAGGAGCAGCAGTGCGTAGCACACGCTTCTTGATTAGACCGGGGTTCAAGCCCATCACCACCAAATACGGAGGATGCGGAAAGGTCAAGGAATGACCACCGCATATCCCGGAGCAATATGGCCTTAGTTGCTAATGCTCCTAAAAACCAAAAATAACAACTTCACTTATATTCTTTTGGTATGTACATACTGCAATAAAAATCATTTGTACTGTATTTACTAGTATTTTTAATTTTATCATTTTAGTTTCTTTTTTTTTTTTTTTGCAAGAACTTCATGTGCATCAATTGATAGTAAACAAACACCCATATATTTATGTAACTCGTCCCATATAATCAAATTGTCAGAATGCATTACATTAAAATGCATACTAAAAATACCTCGATCAGTGTGGTTTCGCATAGTGCAGTATATTTTTGGCACGAATTAACTGCGCTATGCGAGGTATTCCTGTGCTTTACATTTGTCAATGTTAAACTTCAGTTGCCACTTCCCAGCCCATCTCCCCAACATTTACAGAACCTTTGCAGCAGCATACCATCATTACTGTTATTAACAACCTTCTCAATCTTTGTATCATCTGCAAACTTTGACATTAAGCTTGATATACCTTCATCAATATCATTGATAAATATACAAAACAACAATGCACCCAAAACCATACCTTGGGGGACACCACTAATAGCATTAGTCCACAAAGAGCAGTATCCATTGATTAACACTCTCTGTCTTCTCCCACTGAACCATCCTTTTATTCCTTACACTGACTATAAGCCTGTTATTCATAAAGTATGTTACGAGAACTGGACACAGATCTGGAAAAGGAATGGTAACACCAAACTTTACCAGATAAAAGAAGAACCAAAGCTGTTTTGTTGGAAGCCAGAGCAGACGAGAGGAAGTGGTGTTAGCAAGGCTGAGAATTGGACATACGCATCGTGCTCATCTCTACCTGTTATTGGGAGAAAGCCCACCCCAGTGTAAGGAAACACTGTAACAGTCGGCTTATGGTCTGCCATTTTCTGCTTGATTGTCCCTTATATTCAACCATCCAATCAAACACTTTTCAATCAGTTTTATCTCATATCTGAGGAAACGATGAAAATATTGAAGAACTTTTAATATACTTAATATATATTGGCCTATACAAGAATATATAACATAACAACTATAAGGATATGGTCATGCAATTAAACAATGTGTAGACAATTTGGATTCAGTAGCCCTAGTCTTTAACCCCAGGGGCTAAAGACAAGGGCTACTGAAGGGCTCACATCTGGTGAGTATGGGCTTGGCATACCCAGGGTCGGAGCTGGATATCATCATTCTTCTCTTTCTAGGTGATTCCTTTCTACTTCTCTCTCTCAGGGTAACTTGGGAATTTTTTTTGGCTTCCTTGCACCATATGGCTATTATTAATAATAATAATAATAAAAAAAAAAAAAATCAATAAAACCCAACAACAACCTCCATCCTTTTTTTATCCATTGCAGCAACTTGCCCTTAATGCCATACTGTTCCATTTGTACGGTAATCTTCCATGTGCAACAGTATTAAAAGCTTTCCTGAAATCCTGAAATCCAATTATATGATATCAGAATTATTTTTTGCATCCAATTCTTTTGTGACCACACACACAGTATACATTCAAATTGGTCAGACAAGACTTCTCCTTAACCCTTCATGGATTATCCCGAGATATCTTGTTTTTAGTTTTATATGTTATTTGGAACACACGAAATATCTCTGGATACAATAATACCCGAAGCAAACAATAATACCTCCAAATTTAGGACTGAAACGTATTTTCTCAGGTATTTACCTGGCATAATTTTGCATTATGCAGGTAAATCTCGAGTTTTCTTAGGATTTTCTTACGCCTGGCAGCAAACGGCTGGCTTTTGTTTTACTTATATTGTACAGCAATGTCAGAACAGTAGCACGCATTCCTGTGCCACCAGTAAGCAAAATATGATTTGCCATCCTAAATGCAGAATACTGAACCCACAAAAATAATTCACTTAAACAATATCGAAAAATATTTTGGCACCCTCTTGAACTTCCGCCTGTAAGCGATACTAACCTCGCCTGTCCACCTGTGGCAGCCGTGTCTCAGAATGTAGTTAGTTCGTGATTACTGCTTGTGCATTCCACTTGATTTTTTTAATTTATTTATATAATAAGTAATGAAGACTTTTTCTGAGCCTTTCTTTTAGCTCAAGCACTAATTTATTAAAAAAATCTGTATAATTTGCAAAAAAAATTTTGGCGTATGCGAGATAACTCAGGATAGCCCAAATGGGTTAATTACTCCCATGTATTTTCAACAAAAAAATTAATAAATAACACAAAAAACTATACAGTGAGTATTTGCATGATGCATACTTTTAATCTGTAAAATAAAAACAGTCAATCTGTTATGGCACATTTTCCAGAAAAAAATGTTCCGGGACAAACCCATGCTGTGTCTGAATTATTACTGCGTCTTGTCTTGATGACCTTGCAGTGCTGCTTTAACTAGTGACTCCATTATTTTTCCCTGGAACAGAAATCAAACTAACAGGTCTGTAATTACTCATGTCATTCTTTGATCCCCATTTGTGAGTTTATAAACAAAATTTCAGTTTGCCCATGGGCTTGAACCTGAATGGTTTATTATTGGAAATTTATCTTTCCATGATTGAACCTATACATTTAACACCTTTTCTGCTATGGGAGGAGGTGCCTCTGTAGCCAGGTGGGAAGGAGCAGCAGTGCGTAGCACACGCTTCTTGATTAGACCGGGGTTCGAGCCCATCACCACCAAATACGGAGGATGCGGAAAGGTCAGGGAATGACCACCGCATATCCCGGAGCAATATGGCCTTAGTTGCTAATGCTCCTAAAAACCATATAACAACAACATAACAACAGCTATGGGAGGTATCTTGATGATATCCTTTTCATTACTGATGATCGGAATTCAAAGATATCTTACACATCTTTAACAACATTCATCCTAAACATATTTCACGTTTAAAGAAGAAGACAATGAAATGAAATCATTAAATTTTTTAAACTTTACGCTCACTTGGGATACTAGTAAGGTTCAGTTTAGCAAATACTGAAAACCCACAAATACCGGGATGTTCCTATATTATAACAGTTATCAAAGGTCTATCATATTAAACTTAGTTTCTTAATGCTTACAAATATTCCACATCTGAGTTAGCTTTAAATTCCGAGATACAGATATTAACTAACATATTTTTAAATAGAGTTATCCTTTAATTACAATAAACTGAATTAGAACATAGGCATAAAACAGGTTACAAAAAATCAATAATAGTAACACCAAAAAATACTTTATTCCTTTTCCATTTATTGAAGAATGGTATAAACAATTAAGCAGACTTTTTAAATATACAGAATTCAAAATTGTAGCCAGACCCATGAGAACTTCTTACAGGCCTAAATAATCGCTCAGTTCAGTCTACCTTTGTATTCCAAATAAGCGATTTTGTTTACAACATTTCTTGCAAAGATTGTGATTCATCTTATCAAGGCCTCAGATGCCAAGGTTTCCATGGCCAAGTGAATCTTGTGTGTTTATAGAGCGTTTTTCTACCCAACGACAGAGTTTTCCTTGTTTTTTTTCTCGTATTATTAAAATTTTCTGTTAAGTAGCTCTACTTACTTAAAAGCACTAAGAAGAGCGCCCAGAAGAAGGCAAATACCTTCTTCTTTAATTTAGCTAGTTGTGCTAACTTACTAATCTCTACTTTTGGCCACCAACTGGCACTGCGCCTGTCTCCCCCATGGCAAGGCCAGTAACCTGGGTGGTAAAGGAAAACCCCCAAGGCCAAAAGGAGCCATCATGGATAAAAATAATTATCCAAACTCAGAGCCTTCAAGCTCAAGAGCAGAAACTTCTAACACTGACCATGACTCAAGTCAACCTAAAAGACTGTGAAGGGAAGCAGAATGTCATGACGATTTTCCAAACTTCCTTGTGATTCATTCCCTATCTGCCCAACCTGTGGATAAGTTATCACCATTCTTAATGCAGAAATTCTTAGAGTTATCACCATTCTTAATTCAGAAAATCTTGGAGTCTACTGCTGGATCACCAAAAATACTTAAAAAAGACTGCAATCCAGAGACCTTCTGATTGAAACAGCACCTCAAAACATTCTGAGTGGCTGTTAAAAACAACATTTGGTGGGTTAACAATATCAGTTACTCCCCACAAAACACTAAATTCATCAAAAGGCGTCATCAGTGAGTGGGACTTAATTACAGTCTCCGAAGAAGAACTGGTCCAAGAACTCAGCAGTCAAAAAGTAATAAATGTAAAACAGATCATGATAAAAAAAGATGGCGCCTCTGTAGCCAGGTGGGCAGGAGCAGCAGTGCGTAGCACACACTTCTTGATTAGACTGGGTTCGAGCCCATGACCACCAAATACGGAGGATGCAGAAAGGTCTGGGAATGACCACCGCATATCCCCGGAGCAATATGGCCTTAGTTACTAATGCTCCTAAAAATCAAATAACAAACGAAAGAAGGATGGAAATCTCACTCCAACTAGATCCATCATTCTGGCTTATCATCCTCAATTAAAGCTGGTTATTTAAATTGTCGGATTCAATCTTACATCCTGAATCCTGTTTGTTGCTTTAAATGTCAGAAATACGGTCATTCCCAGAGGCTTGTCGAGAGGAAGCCATATGTCCCATCTGCGGATCTAAAGAGCACACTCAAGTGGATTGCTGTCAAAACCTGTTTGTCCAAACTGCAAAGGAAGCCATCTAGCCTTTTCCAAAACTTGTAAGCTAACAGGAAAGATAACAGGAAAGAAAATTCAAAAATACAAAATAGAAAATAAAGCAACATTTCCTGAGGCACGCAGACAAGTTATGTCGACCATGCCTAGTAGTCGTTCTTATGCAGCTCGCACTCGAAACTTTGTTTCTACTGCAGCTCAAACCGGTGTATCAGTTCTACCTAACGCCTCTCTAATCAATTGGCTTAAATCTACACTTTCAACCTCTAATAAAGATAATCCTCCAAAAAAACTAGCGAAGCCCCTAATACTCCGATCAGCATCCCTACTCATACCCCATTGGTCCCAGTTGAAAAAGAACAATTAAAATCTGACTCAGGCTCTAAAAAAATGGAATCTCCCACCAAACATATTGATCTAGATAATGAGGAGCCCATTCTAGAACTCCATTCCCGAAAAAAGACCGGAAAAAATGTCCCATGTACAAAAAACAGTCAGATGAATCATGCTCAGGTAAACCTAAATAATGCATAACATCATACAGTGGAATTGCATAGGACTAAGCAGTCATTCTGATGACTTAAGAGATTTAATAGCTCAATTCAATCCCATAGGTGTATGCAGGAAACATTCCTCAAGTTTTGCCAAAATTTTCAAATTATACTATGTACAGACGGCATCGGAACTCAAAATCAACTGCACATGGAGGAGTAGCTATTCTTGTTAATGCTAACATACCATCCAGGCTGATCCAATTGAGAACTACCCTAGAAGTTGTGGCAGCTCACATTGAAGTTGGTAAATCATTTACCATTGTTTCCATTTATAGTCTGCCATCTGCACCACTTCTGCTTTTAGAACTTAATAATCTTGTTGCCAAGTTCTGAAAGCAGACTTTAATGGACACCATCCATTGTGTGGGGTCTGCTACAATGGATAGAAGAGGCAAATAGATGGAGGAATTCATGAATAATAATGATCCTAATTTATTAAATTCTGGATTTCCTACCTTCATCCACCTACCAACCGGATCTGCTTCTGCAATAGACTTGTCAGTTTGTTCACCATCCACATTTCCAATCCTGACATGGTCGGTATTAACTGATCCCTTTAACAGTGATCACTTTCCAATTATTTGCTTACTACAAAAAGGGTAATTCCAAATCCCGATCATCGATCCACTTGGCAGTTTAAAAAGCCAAATTGGGGTGGCTATTCTGCCCAAATACTTGTAGACAGATTTTATATTCAAAGACAACATATTGATGATGTAAACACTTACATAACCAATCAAATTCTGACTGCAGCTAAGGCCTCCATTCCAAAATCCATGCCATATCGAAAACACAGAAATCACTGGTGGAATACAGATTGTTTAATTGCCAAACAGGGGAAAAACTGTGCTTGGAGTAATTTCCGCAAGTATCCCACCACTAGTAATCTAATTTCTTTTAAAAAAACTGAAAGCAAAAGCTAGAAAAGTTAGGTGGAAAGCATAACAGAATTCATGGATTGCTTTTGTCTCAACCATCACTAAAGACATGGGTCATCTGGAAAAGAATACAGGCGTTAAATGGCAAATTTTTTTGATTGCCCTCTCCGATACTTCTTTGAAAAGGGAAACACATTTCTACTCCTCAAGAAGTTGCTAATGCACTAGCAGAAACATTTGCAAAAATCTCAGCTTATACCTCCTATGCATCCACCTTCCAGAACATCAAAGCAGGTGCATAACGGTATAAAATCAACTTCTTCACACGCTGCTCATTCCTGGATAACCAACCCTTTACATTAATAGAATTTCAAGAATCATTAAACAGATCTTCCAATAGCACCGCTGGTCTAGATGCAGTTCATTATGTTATGCTAAAGCATTTACTTGAAGAAGACTTGAGAACCCTATTAATTTTTTTATAATCGGATCTTCTCTGAAAATGCCTATCCTTCTTCATGGTGCCATTCGTTCATTATTGCCTCACCAAAACCAGGAAAAGATCCTTCTTGTGTTGAAAATTACAGGCCAATATCTCTTACGAGCTGCATGGGAAAAGTTTTCAAAAGAATGGTTCATACTAGGCTCACTTACATCCTGGAGTCAAAGAATCTACTTCCAGATCATCAGTATGGCTTTTGAAAAAATAGATCAACCCTAGACATGCTCAACAAAGCCGAATCTCATATCCGAAATGCCTTTGTCATGAAAAAACATCTAATCATGGTCAATTTAGATCTTGTAAAGGCATTTGATACTACATAGGGGTCATGGTATTATTATGGACCTTTACCATCTGGGGCTTAGGGGCCATTTCCCAGAAATAATTTAAAATTTCCTGCAATTGCGTTCTTTTCAGGTGTTCCGATATAAAAACGTATTCTCCACATTCAGGAAGAGGGGGGGTCGTGCAGGGATCAATACATAGTCAACACTGTTTTTAATCCAAGTTAGCAGCATGGCATGAGATGTCCCAAAAACCGTTCAAACCTATATGTATGCAGATGACCTTACCATTTCCTGTCAATCTCAAAGTATGAAAACAGCAGCTCCAACTTGCCATAACCAAAATAGAAACATGGACTTCACAGAATGGCTACTGACTATCAGAAAAGAAATACACTGTCACTCACTTTTGCAAGAAACGAGGTCTTCATCCCAAACCTGAACTATAAATAAACAATACTCCACTCCCATTTGTTAATACCATTAAATTTCTTTTAATGGTATTATTTATTTGAGAACTTCTGGTATAAAGCATTTGAATATACTTCGATCAGTCTCGTCAATTTCATGGGGATCTGATCAGTATACTTTACTGCATCTTTATAGAAGTTTAATCCGTTCACATCTAGATTATGGTTATCCATTGTATGATTCTGCCAGAAGCACTACTTTAAAATGGCTAAATGTGATCCATCACAGTGCTCTGAGGACTATGCTGGGAACTTTCAGGACTTGTCCGATCCAAAGTATTTATGTTGAAGCACATGATCCCCCATTACACCTGCTTAGAAAAACACTACTTGCCCACTACGCTGCTAAGATCCAGAGTCTACCAGCGCACCCAGGTTGGGAGTATCTTTATAATACTTGGTGGGAATCCTTCTATGAGAGCAAGCCAAATGAAAATTGACCTGCCTCGCTCAGGTTCAAAGAGATTGTTCAGAATTGGAATGTCAATTTAAATGAAGTTTTTCAAAACACAGCTGCACCTGTTCCACCTTGGACATATGCGTCTGTCTCTCAAGATATACACTTTCTCCAGTGGGGGGGGAATTATACCTCTCTGCAATATCAGACAGTTACATTCAGCTCGTGCTACTGCGAACAAGCAAGCCTGTAAAATTTATCCAGATGGTTCCAAAACTGACAGTATAGTAGGTGCTGCGGCAGTTTTTCCTTTATGTACAATTTCAGCCACACTACCGCTAGCTTGCAGCGACTTCACAGCTGAATTATATGCCATTAAGTTAGCGCTTAGTAAGATTATTGAGTTTTTCATCTCATCTGCCATAATTTACATGGATGCCCTCAGTGCTGTTTCTGCCATAATTGAGTTTTCCATCTCATCTGCCATAATTTACATGGATGCCCTTAGTGCTGTTTCTGCCATAAGGAAGAATTTCTCCTCTTTTCATCCCACATTGAAACAGATTCATTCCCAGCTATTCTCCTGCAGTATGTTCAATTAGTTTTTGCTGGATCCCTGGCCATTCTGGCATTCCGGGAAATGAAAGTGCTGACTTTGCTGCTAAACATCCTCAGCCCGCTCGCTCACAACATTCTCAGATTCCTTACACTGACTATAAGTCTGTCATATGCAAATCATGCTACGGTAAGTGGGCACAGATCTGGAAAAGTAACAGAAACAATAAATTTTACCAGTTAAAAGAAGATCCAAAGCTGTGGCTCTCTGGCTTCCGACGAAACAGACAAGAGGAAGTGGTACTGGCAAGACTCAGAATTGGATACACTCACCATACTCATCTCTTCCTATTATTGGGAGAAAAGCCACCTCAGTGCTCATCCTGTCAGATGCAACTTATGGTCCATCATTTTCTGGTTGATTGTCACACACTTTTCAGTCACTCTCCACATTGAATATATCGCCTGATTTATCTCATTTCTTAGGAAATTAAGAAAATATTCAAGAACTTTTATTGTATCTAAAACATATTGGCTTGTACAGAAGCATATAATTTAACATCTCTAATGATATGCTTCTTGTGTATAAATGATGAACCCTTGTGTCGTTAAACCCAATACCAGCAACAACAATCATCTTATCAAGGTTCCACGCATTCTACGCTCTATTTGAGGGTTAAGCAACTTGACATCTGTACATGCTGCCTGTTCTTCAGCCTTGGAATTAGCATTCCATGTTGTTAATGAAGGTGACACCTTTTTATTCAAAGAAACTAAAGTACTTAGCATTCAACAGAATTATACAAAGTTACTAATTTCTGAGACCCTTGAAATCAAACTTAATTAATATCCATTGCTCCTATCCTATCTCAGATTAATGTGTATTTTTATTTTGTCTATTTTTATTTTTGTTTATATGCACGTACCAAGAGAACAACTGATCTCTCTCTCTGCTATAAATTCTGGTATGCACACATTTCTATCCTGTGATCATGACTAGTGTCGAAAAGCCCTGTCAGCTTAAGGAAGGAAAGTAATTTTTTTAAATTAGAAGTAAAAAGAAATTCTAAATTTTTATATCATTTTCATAATCGTTTCACTCAGTTTTATAAATTGACAAAATGTCTCCTTTCGCTCGTAGTTATTTGTTGGTGGTTTGATAATGTTGGGTTCCAACATTATCAAACGCTGATTCCAGATGTGTTGGATCATTAATGTTTCTTTGGTGTAAGAATTCATTTAAATTAGTTTTATATTTGTTTTAAATTTTGGAGACTGGTGCTTGGAAGCATTCTGCAGGCAACATAGAGATAATTTTTTCTCATTTTATTACTGATTTACATACGACGGAGAACTGCTTAAGTCCTGTAGCTCCATCTGTTACTTATTATATTCTTTTTATCTGTGTTATGACACTTTAACTTTCCTTAAAATATTTGCAGAATAGGTATTTGAGTCCTTATTCAAAATGTTGAAAATCAAATCTACTACTAAATTTATGGAATCATTGATCACCAATTGTGGAAAAGATTTTACTACAGATGGCAGTATTATTTTATTTTTTTGTTTTTTGTGTGTGTTTTTGTGAAAAGAAAATTCCAGATGCAGAAAAATTCTATCATGTGAAAACATTGAATGTTATAGCAAAAAAAAGATGCAAGGAGAAATTTCCAAATCAATCACTTCTAAACAGGCAACATAAAAGAAGAGAAAAGTGAATTTTCAAATGACATTATCTTTGCCTTGGTAAGTAGTCAATAAGTGGGTATTCTAGCTTTCATATGGTTTCTTAAAAAAATGTTCTATAAATCAAAACAGTTCAGATATATCTACCTTGAGGAAGAATTATCTTAATGATGCTTATTTGCCTAATTTGAAAAGATTTTGTTGTAGAGTATAGCTGGATGTTTGCCAGTGAACCTGCAGATGACTGTGTTCATTGCATTACACATTTGGAATATGGGAAAATATATACAGAACCTTACATTCTCATCTGGTTGCTTGTGAAATGTAATGTATTATGACCAGGTCAAGACTCATGTTGAAAAATCTGCATTTTTGTTAGTGGTAGCCAAGTGGTTAAGTGAAAGGGTGCATAAGTACCTATGCTTTGAATGATCAGGGTTCAAGCTCATGACTGCTAAACACTATGCTTTTTCTTACATTTTCTCTCTCATGTGAATTCCTCTGACCATGTGGTTGTCCCAGAGCATAAACAGAAAATGTATTTATTTTATATATGATAAACGCTTTTGCATTACAATTTTTCTATCCAAACCTGAACCATATTACTTGCTCATCCCATGTCTCACATAAGCTTGCAGGACTGATTCATTAATAAAGTTATTTTGTCTATTAAAAAAGATATTACAACGGAGTCCTACATGTATAGCTAATTACAGAGATGTACAACTTATCCTTCACTTCTTCCTATTTTGACAGGGTTATGTGCAGCATTGTGTTTTGCCAAAAATTTTGGTTCTATTAAAATTTTTTTGTTGATTATCATTATGATTATCACCATATTAATAATATTAATATGCGCTATATTTTTGGTGTATGCTAAAGTTATGGTGCTGCCAAGGTAATTCTTTCCAATTCTTTAGAAAACTTTTTCTGTTTGATGAAACTTATTTTTCTTAGTTACATATATATTAAGTGCAATAGCACTTAATATATACTTTCCCGTGTTGTAACCTAATTAATTACCTAATTCTATAGCTCTACTTGAAATGTGGGGACTTTGAGCAGTATAATTGAAGAGGTAAAGAAAATAGAGTAACATTTTTCAGCCATCATGTGTAGACATAGGACAGAAAATAAGAAGTAAATTTGAAACTTTCTTTTTAAAAAAGATCTCTGGAGTTCATATTTAAAAAAAAAAAAAAAATATATATATATGTCCAAATTAGATAAGTTATAGTGTAATGTAAGTACCTCCATAGTTTGAAAATCGATGTAACCACTGGCCAACCGTACCTCCAGTATACATGAAATACATGAAAAATATAAAATATTAGGTTAATTAACATAATAAGCCTTACATGGGAACCCATTTTGCAAGAGACTTTGTCGAAGGCTAAACCCCTACAAAATGACCAACCCATGTTAGACTGAGCCATCGGTTTCTGTTATCATCTGCCTGTATGCCAAATCCAAATATCCATAACAATGGATAATTCATCTAATTTAAAAATTAGGTTATAGTAAAGACTATAAATCAGTATAAATCTAGCCGTCCAAAAAGGGGTATGTCTAACCAAAATTTGTAAGAATACAGGCTGGATGATATTTAGCCCGACCGATCGCTGCAACATTATAAACACAACTGAGAAATTATTAATATTTGCTGAACGATTTGCAGAAAAAAGGGCTAAATTAGCTAACTAAAGGCGAACGGAAAGCAGTGTAGTTAAAGCAATAGTACCTCACTCCCCCTCGAATTACTCTAATAGTTCGTGAGATATGAAAAAATAAGGCAAGAGGATAGATAAAAGTGAAACAGAAAAGGAAAAGCAATTTATCGATATTACATCGGATATAACCGGGAGTGTAACTTCCCGAACCTAATAGTAGGGATCCTGGTTAAGTAGTAAGAGCCGGTAAAATATATCAATAGAATGCGAAAAGAAACAGAAAAAAACGGAATGGCTAATTCCTAAGATAATTTACTATAAATCTAACGTCAAAATATCAAGTAGTGGCGAACTATATGTAAAGGGTTAAAAAACAACAAAGGAGGAAATGCCGTTAAACAACAAAGGAGGGAATACCATAGAACCAGTATGTTCCCGTCAAAGAATCTACATTACATACATTACCGTAGCCCAAGGCGGGAAAAAAACTAAACGCCTGCAGCTAACGCACTAGACCTTTATATCTGCCGTGTATACTGCGCCACCTAAGATTTGTCCAATAATAGCCAAGTTTGGGATGAACCAAAAGTATAATAGTGCCCTCTATAGTAGAGAAAACAAAACCAATAATTCTCAGATGTAGAAGAGAAATCTTAGTAAAATATAAATGAATTAATTCCTACTGTAAAAACACATATAGGTACCACTTTTCTAAGGCGTAAGCTATATATTGTGTGTTTATGCAGCAGTACCTAGTATGTACATGTATATACAAAGGCTAATTAGTAAACAACTCGCTCCATAGATACCGATGTATAAAACCGATAATAATTCCTTTAAAACAGAGAAACTATACCCCGTACGTATAATTCAATGTACAGTATACCTAATAGCTTCCATGGTATCCAACTGGTTTAGATCATCGTGGTATATTTTTAGGGCTATGGACAAAGCAGTACTTATATGTTTCATAATGAAATTATGTGGGAAACCTTTATCTAATAAATTATGCTTAAGATCAATCAGTGCGTCTATAACATCACTTTTATTATTACAGATATATAATCTTCTGATACTTTGTGTCACTATTATGTTTTTAAGGATACGTATTGAGATATTTGTACCCCAACTAGTTAGGTCTATAGTTTTGAAATTGAATTCTTTGCGTTTGTCAAATACCTTGGTAGTTAGGTTATTATTCTTAATATGAATGTCTATATCCAGATATGCAGCTTTACAAGAGTCACTCTTGTTAGTGACCTCTAGAACCAAATCCTGCGGGTAGTGTTTAACTGCTTCTGTATGAAAGTTAGTATAGTTGAACACAATTAAGTCATCTCTATATCTGAACATATGATATCTTTATCGAAGTTGTTTTCAAAATGGTGTAGATATAGATTAGCAATGAGACACGAGCTACTCGCCCCCATAGCTATGCCGGTATGCTGTATGAAAATATTGCTACCATTATAAATATAGCTGTTGGAAATACAAAGGTTAAGTAGGTTATCCCAGTAATTACGTTGGCAGGGTAAAATTTCGCTATATTCTTTGAAATAATTATTTAAAACCAATTTTAAACTATCTTGCGGGATGCTAGTGAATAAGTTTTTGAAATCATATGTATTTATGTGTTTGATGTTATGCTTATTATTCTTTATAAAGGTTAAAATAGGTCTATTATTACTAATAATTCTAGTGAAATCTATAGTATTGAAAATAATCCTAAGCAGTTTAACTAGCTTACAATGCGGGACCTTTGAGTAGCTATTTCTACATGAAGTTATAAATCTGAAACTGATAGGAGATTTATGAAACTTGGATATACCATACAAGAAAGGAAAGTTAGTGTTGTAGTTATTAAGTTTTAACTTTTTTTGTATAGCTAGTAGCTTCTTGGTAATAGTACCAAGGTTACCGTTTGATCTAGCGTATGTAGCACTGCTATGTATTTCATTGTATAACAGTGAGGCGTAGAATTTTTTGCAGATGAAACTATAATTATTGGCGGCCTTGTCTATAGTAGTTATGATAAATATATCCTGTAAATCCTTTAATTGTCGCTTGATTAACTGCATGTTATATCTTTTGCTGTCTCTATTGGTATGTTGCTTCCTATGTAAAAGCTTCCTACATATATGTTGATTAAGTTCACTGTTGGTAAGTACCAGCCAATTATAGAAGGCCTCTAGTGGTAAATTATATTTATATGAAAGTTTAAGGCAAAATTACATAAGGTCAGAGTGTACTTGTTTGGTAATATAGTTGGCATTAGGACTAGTATTAGGTCTGTATTTAAAACCATAGGAAAGTACTGTTCTCAGTTCCTGGTGCGGAACCAAGTTGAGATCACCTGTAATTACATGCATATGATGCATAGCTACATAATCATGGTATTGTGGCAGTGGCAGATAGCCTCCTTGTAGAAGCTATCTAAGTTGCATGCTAGCTGTTTATAGTTACAAGCCGTAAACCCAAAAGGTTTATTGTAACTGAACCTAGTTACTATATTCATATTTTTGAGTGGAAAAACATTAATATGTTTATTTAAGATATCCTTGAACAGTAAGCTGTCAAATATAATGTTGCTGAATTTAATATTAATGTATATATTATGGATAACAGGTTTATTACCCAGCCGAAATTTAAAGATATCCTTGAGTAAGTGGTCTAGATGTTGGTTAAGGTGTAGATATGTCAAGTTAATTTTTTCTAAGGCTTTAAGCTTGCTATGCTTGAGGCCGAATACGATGTCATGTATGCGTTTTATATTTATATTGGGTTCATCCCATGTATCCAGTACCTCAGCAAATCTGCCTAATGTATGTTTAGTGTGTATTAGATTGCCGTTACCAGTATTGTTATAAACTTTGCTATTCTTCTTGCTACGTGGCAATTTATAATGGGATCTATTTGCCATGCGAAATAGTTTATATATACATGTATCTAAACTACCAATCTTATAATTACGTCCGTTAAACAAGCTATTGAGACCGTATGGGTAAAGGGTTTTATGTTTAAGTATATTGCAGTTTTCACGATATAATCTAATGCTGTGCTTATGCTCAATTTCTAGTATAGTGATAGTAATATTATCGAATCTATGTATTTGAAAGTGCTGCAGTTCATTGTCATTTTTGTTAACAAAGTTATTAATATGTGATCTGTGCCCATTAATTCTAATATGTAATTCTCCTCCTGTTTGTCCAATATATTTGGCCATGCAATTATTGCAAGTAATTAGATAAATAGCTCCCCTAGAATGGCAGAAAACCGGATCGTCGGTATTATGGGAGACATGTTTATTGTTCATAGCAGGGCATGTTTGACATCTAATATTATTGCATTTTTTGAATTTTAAGTATTGCTCCAATGTATAAATCTTCGTCTCCAAGGGTAAGTTAGTGGCTATATTATCAATAGTATCATTAATGGTATCATTAACGAAGCAGTTACTTGGTAAGCCTAACGCATTAGATGCAATCTGGCTAGTTTGGTTACTAGTTCTATATGTAACACTTAATAATTTTATATATTTTTATAACCTAACTCTGTAGTATTTGGATTCTATATATATATATATATATAAGTCTTGCCTGACCAACTTGATTGGATACTATGATGCAGTCACAAAAGAACTGGATGCAGGGAATAACTTTGATATTATATACTTGGATCTTAGAAAGGCTTTTGATACTGTTGCACATGGAAGACTGCTACACAAATTGGAGCAGTGTGACATTGGAGGCAAATTGCTGCTATGGATAAAGGGGTGGTTGAGGGGGAGAAGACAGAGAGTGGTAATCAATGGACACTGCTCATCGTGGACTGATGTTATTAGTGGAGTCCCTCGGGGCTCAGTGTTGGGTCCATTATTGTTTTCTGTATTTATAAATGATATTGATGATGGTATATCGGGCTTAATGTCCAAGTTTGCAGACGATACAAAGGTTGGCAGGGTTGTCAAGGACACTGCTGACACTATGCTGCTGCAACAGGATCTGGAAAGGTTGAGCAGATGGGCTGAGAGGTGGCAAATGAAGTTTAACATTGATAAATGTAAAGTACTACACATGGGAAACAGCAACCCCAGAGCAACGTATCAACTCTGTGGTACTACACTGACAGTGGTAGAGAATGAAAGGGACTTGGGGGTGGTTGTGCAGGCAGATATGAAGTTCTCTGAGCAGTGCAGACGGGCTGCAAGAGTAGCTCATGGAGTATTGTCAATGATATACAGGAATTTTTCCAGCAGGGATAAGGAGGTGATTATTCCATTGTATAAGGCGATGGTCAGGCCACACCTAGAGTACTGTATACAGGTCTGGAGACCTCATTTCAAGAAGGATGTAGAGCTGCTGGAACGAGTACAGAGAAGGGCAACAAGATTAGTGAATGGAACAAAGGGGTGCTCTTACGAAGAAAGGCTTAAGTTTTGCAAATTACAGTGTCTGGAGACTAGGCACCAGCGAGGTGATCTGATAGAGGTGTATAAAGCCTTGAATGGTTTAAGCATGCTCAATGCTGATGGGATTCTTCCTCTAGCTCAGAAAAATCACCTGAGAGGGCATAAATTCAAACTGAGGAAAGACAGATGTAGGATAGACGTGCGGAAATTTGCCTTTAGCCAGCGGGTGGTTGGTTGGTGGAACAGACTTCCATCCCTTGTGGTGGAGGTTGATAGCCTAAATAAGTTTAAGGCTCAGCTGGACAGGTATTTTGAACGAACAGAGGGGTGAAGTGGAAGTGGGTTTTTTTTTTTTTTGGCTGATGCTGCATAAGCTTGCTTTCTTGCATCAAATGCCTCTACTAATGCTAATGCTAATCCATTCAACTGGTGAGAATGCAGTTGGCAAACTTTCTCCATTTAGAGTTCAAAAGGAATTGGAAAGTAGAGCAGGATCTCCGAAATCCGTAAAAAGACTCAGATCAGGAGATATTCTCATTGAGACATCTAATGCCATACATTCTGAGCGACTTTTGAAAACTAATTTCTTTGCAGGACTCCCAGTAACTGTAACACCCCCACAGATCACTGAACACCTCTAAAGGAGTGATCTCAGACTGGGACTTACTAGACGTATCTGAAGAAGAAATGCTAGAAGAACTGAAAGAACAAGGAGTTATTCATGTCAAGAGAATCTCCACCAGAAAAGATGACAATCTGATCCCTACCTGCAATCTGATCTTGACCTTTAATACACCGAACCATCCATCATCCATTAAAGCCGGATATCTGGTATGTAATGTCAGCCCATATGTCCCAAACCCGCTACAGTGCTTCCGATATCAGAAGTATGGACATTTCCAGATAGCTTGCCAGGAACCCCTACTTGCACAAAGTAGGGGTTCCTGGTTCAGTTGAACATGATTGCGAAAACTGTAATGCTCCTCAATCAGTATGTCCAAACTGCAAAAAAGATCATCCCGCTTATGCAAATGTTGACATGCAGTACTATACTTCTAATCATTGCTTCTCTTACTAATAAGAAGCATGCCAAAAAGAGACAGACTTTTTTTGCATCTCCTTTCACTCCAGGGAGTTGAGTGTTTATGTTTAGGCTTCTTGTCATGTTTTTTTTTGGTTGGAGGGATTTTCCTCCATTCCGAAATGCCATCTTGGCCAAGGTGCACATCGCAGGAGGAACTGCTTGTCACCAATGCATCATCTCTTTTTGTTTCTTTCTCACTGAATGAGCTCTTTGCAGCAGTCATCGTCCTGATCAGAAATATCAAACTGGTCTTTCTCCTGTGTGGTGTTACTTTCTTTTTGGATATCATTGCAAAAAATAAAATTTAGAAGTAAAAATTGCGAGAGAAGGAAAGAGTAAAAAAAAGTCTGTGCTACCCAGCACAGCAGATTTTGCTATCAACAGATACAAATAGATTTTCCAGAGTAAGCTCTATTTAAAAAAGGGAGCAATTACTCTTCCCTCCAGCAAATACGAACAGGAAATACTACTTGTAGAACATATGCACTTGCCACAAGCCAATACCTCAGTTTCAACAGCAATTGTAGCTATAAACTAATTGTTACAGTGACAATCTGCAGTTATTTTCTCCCCATCCTTGCATAAAGAGATGGAGTGCTTTGTCAACAGTATCTACAAATAGTTACGGGTTCGAGCCTGTCACCACCAAATATGGAGGATGTGGAAAGGTCAGGGAATGACCACCGCATATCCCGGAGCAATATGGCCTTAGTTGCTAATGCTCCTAAAAACCAAATAACAGTATAATAACAAATAACAAACAGTTACTATTTTCTTTCCAACAGCTTCCTTTGAAACTGTTTTACTATGGCATTGCCCCTCTCCCAGCATGTTGGCAGTAATATGTAGGATGGGATATGGGATAAAGACATATTGAGGCCTTTGAGAGAAAACTTATAAGAACACCTCTCTAGCCTTGCGTTCAGAAACAGAAAAGTTTGTGGAACTGATGTCAACACGTACAAACAGTTATTATTTCCTTTCAAACAAAACTGATTTACAGTGGGATTCCCCTCCCCCAGTGTGCCAGCAGTGATATTTCGAGGAAGGGGGAGCTGCAGACATAGGCAATTGCTTTCAGTGATGAAAAAAAAAGCATAATCATTTCATTCAAAAAGAAAAAAAAAAAAAAAAAAAAAACCATTTCATCAGTGATAAAAGTGATGGAAAAATATCAAAATAATACTAACATGGAAAATTCACATAGGCTTGCTGGCACTAAAATCCAAAGTACTGTTCACACTTCCCAATTAGCAATGCTACAGGTGATTATCTAGAAAGGGGGAACTCAACAAGATTGATCTTATTGGGTCATTTCTTTGAGATAATAACAAGGGTGAGCTCTCCTTTGAAGGACAGAAATCAAAGTCAACAGCTGCAATGTGTTACAGAGCAGTTATAAAGATGAGTCTACATACAAGTAATCCTACCAAAGAACACTGTGCAGCAATTCCTTTCTTCCCTATACCCTCACAGTAGAATTGCTCCCACATCAACTTGTCAGCACATGTAAACATATTTTATTTCATATGGCTCCCATTGTACCTGTCTTACTATGAAATTCCCTTGGAGTGTTGGCCTTGATGAGCCACTGTGTAATATGACAACTGCAGGCTATGATTGCAAAAGTTGACCCATGTACTAACAAAGAAAAAAATATATATCTATTTTGTTGCAATTTGCCAGCAATAAAATGAGGTAAACTTTTGCTCTCACTTAGCTTCCCTACAGTGCAAGCAGAAGGGGGAGGGAGGGAGGGATGGAGGGAGGGAGAGAGAGAAAGAGAGAGAGAGAGAGAGAGAGAGAGAGAGAGAGAGAGAGAGAGAGAGAGAGAGAGAGAGAGAGAGAGTATCTTGAAATATGAAACCACCTTCATATGAAATCCTGAAATTTCAGTTTTAATTGGCCAAAAAATGTTTCCATTTTATATTGGTTTATCACTGTGGATTGGCTCAATCCCCATGCATCTGATGGAGGATTAAAGAAGTTTCTAATAATGGAGTATGGGCTGCATATGCTTCTTTGCTGATTATATAAATATATTTAAATATGTTAATAGTGTTGAACGTGTTAGATTAATACATTCATATAGTAATATTTATAATATGTAACTCAGCAGCTATTCGTTTTCTTATAGCCAAAGATAAAGCAGAAAAACCTTTTGCAATGTCTTTTGTCAAATTAATGCAAGATAATGGTACCACTCTAAATGATGTGATACATGAACTACTTGTATATAAGGTGAGGACCATAACATATTTATAATTGAATACCTATAAAAACACTATTACTTTTGTATTTGTTAGGAATTCTTAATATTCTTTATTAGAAATGAGTCAGAATAAAAGTCTTAAATAATTGTCAGTGCTCATAGAAAAAAATAAGAATTATGGATATTTTTATGGTATTCTTTATTATGAACATTAAGTGTTAGCAGCTAATGCAGTACATGTGCACTTACACTGAAAGCTTGTTTTATTTTTCATGCTTCTGTTAACCAGTAATCCTGTTAACTGTGTGTGTATACAGATGAAAGATGTAAACTGTGTACTGACGTCTCCTAGCAGTGGATCTTTTTACATATACTACAGTTACAAACATATTTTTCATAGATTATCTCAGAGATCATGTGGGGATGTTAAAATATTGATTTGGCAAAAACTCTCTCTGTTCATGTAAACAAAATATAGTGGCCATAAGAAAATACAGTATCAAAAAGCTTTCAGATTTGTCAACAACTTTTAAATGTAGAAACCTTATTCAAAACTTAAAAATGACACTCCTGATGCTAACATGACTTAAGATGAAGACTTAAGAATGGCAAAAATTTAGGTGACTTCAGTGGATGCTGCAAAATATGTATGTAGAGGAAAGTGCTTGTAAAAAAGGTAATTTGAAATGCCATGGTGGACTCAAGAAGTTAAAAGAGGTGAGTAGAGAAAAGAAAAAATTTGATTGAGAAAACTAATAAGACCTTATTAAAATGTAAAATAAAGTGTATAAGAGGACTAAGAAAGGTGTAAAAGCAGCTGGAAAAAAATCTTGGAAAGATTTTCCAGCAGATATAGAATACAAGTATAAGAAAGCTAAAAAATTTTACCATTTATATAAAAATCTCAGAACAGAGAGAAAAACCATAACTTAGGTATTCAGAAATGATCAGAACAAAATTAAAACTTAAGAGAAGAATGTTTTAGAAGTATACTTTGGTGATTTGATGATGCTATATACACTTCATCCTTGCTTCCTTTCATCATTTGCCACTAATGATACAGGGTGTTTCAAAAACAGTTTACAACTTTGAAAGTGTATATAAATTTATTTAGAGGATAAATTTGTATAAAATTATTTACCGGATGTAAAATATTTTGAAATATCAGAAAATAGCTCACGCTGGTAGTATTGAGTAGTACAGTCAACATGCATTACACTTGAAGCATATTGCTACATTCTGACATTTCAAGATATTAGGTATGTCCTCTAAATAAATTTATATACTCTTTCAAAGCTGTAAAGCTGTTTTTGAAACACCCTGTACTAATTCTAATATTAGTCAAGGACAAAAATACTCTTAACCAAGATTTCTTAGGTTTTGTTAGTTGCAGAATCTGGAAACTTGGCAACTGTAAGCAGACTTGGTTTTGTGTCTGAAGCTGTAAATGTGTTGAATGAACAAAATGCTGATTGATTATTTTGCAAATGAAGTTAGCATTAGCAAAGGCACATGATGCAAGAAAGCAAGCTTATATAGCATCAGCCAAAAAAAAAAAACACTTATTTCACCATCCACTCGCTCCAAATGTTTGTCAAGTTCTGCCTTGAATCTATTTAACCTGTCAACTTCTACAACGACAGATGGAAGTTTGTTCCAGCAATCAACCACCCACTGGCTAAAGACAAACCCTCTCGCACATCTATCCTACAACCGTCTTTCCTCAATTTGAATATATGCCCTCTCAGGCTGTTATTCTGAGCAAAAGGAAGAGTCCCATCAGCATTGAGCATGCTCAAACCATTCAAAGCTTTTTACACCTTTGATCAGATCACCTTGCAGGTGCCTAGTCTCCAGACACTGTAATTTGCAAAACTTACTCATTTCTTCGTAAGAGCAACCCTTTGTTCCATTCACTAATCCTGTTGCCCTTCTCTATACTTGTTCCAATAGCTCTACATTCTTCTTAAAATGAGGCCTCCAGACCTGTATACAGTACTCAAGGTGTGGCCTGATCATTGCCTTATACAAGGGGTTAATCACCTCCTTATCCCTGCTAGAAAAATTCCTGTATATCATTGACAATACTCCATGAGCTACTCTTGCAGACTGTCTTCTCTGCTCAGAAAACTTCATATCTGCCTGCACAATTACCCCCAGGTCCTTTTCATTCTCTACCACTATCAGTGTAGTACCACAGAGTTGATACGTTACTCTGGAGTTACTGCTTCCCATATGTAGTACTTTACATTTGTCAATGTTAAACTTCATTTGCCACCTCTCAGACGATCTGCTCAACTTTTCTAGATCCTGTTGCAGCAGCTTACTATCTTTTGTCATTAACAACCCAGCCAACCTTCATATCGTCTACAAACTTGGATATTAAGCCTGATATACCATCATCAATATCATTTATAAATACAGAAAACAACAAGTAGTCTTTGGTGTCATTAACAACCCAGCCAACCTTCATATCGCTACAAACTTGGATATTAAGCCTGATATACCATCATCAATATCATTTATAAATACAGAAAACAACAATGGACCCAACACTGAACCCTGAGGGACTCCACTAATAACATTGGCCCACGATGAGCAGTGTCCATTGATTAGCACTCTCTGTCTTCTCCCACTCAACCATCCCTTTATCCGTAGCAGCAATTTGCCTCCAATGCCACACTGATCCAATTTGTGCAGCAGTTTTCCATTTGCAACATTATCAAAAGCCTTTCTAAGATCCAAATATATGATATCAGAGTTATTCTTTGCATCCAGTTCCTTTGTGACAACATCATAGTATCCAGTCAAATTAGTCAGACAAGACTTCCCCTTAACAAACCCATGCTGTGTCCAAGCTATAACTGAAGTCTTGTCTAGATGATCCTGCAATGCTTCTTTAACCAGTGCCTCCATTAATTTCCCTCGAACAGATATTAAACTAACAGGTCGCTGACCGGGCTAGCCAGGTGGGTAAAGTGCCTGCCTGGCAACCCAAAGGTCGCGGGTTCGAATCCCGCCTCAGGCTTGGATCAAAGTACTGCAAAAACCTTGGGAGGTGCATTATGGCCAAAGAAGCCGATGCGCCAACAACTACCAAAAAAAAAAAATTACCTGTCTCTCCCTTTGATCCTCCTTTGTGAATTGGGGTCACATTTGCACATCTCATTTAACATTGACAAAGGTAAAATACTACATATGGGAAACAGCAACCCCAGAGCAACGTATCAACTCTGTGGTACTATACTGACAGTGGTAGAGAATGAAAAGGACTTGGAGGTGGTTGTGCAGGCAGATATGAAGTTCTCTGACAGTGCAGACGGGCTGCAAGAGTAGCTCATGGTGTATTGTCAATGATATATAGGAATTTTTCTAACAGGGATAAGGAGGTGATTATTCCCTTGTATAAGGCAATGGTCAGACCACACCTAAAGTACTGTATACAGGCCTGGAGGCCTCATTTCACGAAGGACGTAGAGCTGCTGGAACGAGTACAGAGAAGGGCAACAAGAGTAGTGAATGGAACAAAGGGGTGCTCTTACGAAGAAAGGCTTAAGTTTTGCAAATTACAGTGTCTGGAGACTAGTCACCAGCGAGGTGATCTGATAGAGGTGTATAAAGCCTTGAATGGGTTGAACATGCTCAGTGCTGATGGGATTCTTCCTCTTGCTCAGAATAATCACCTGAGAGAGCATAAATTCAAATTGAGGAAAGACAGATGTAGGATAGACATGCGGAAATTTGCCTTTAGCCAGCGGGTGGTTGGTTGGTGGAACAGACTTCCATCCCTTGTCGTGGAAGTTGATAGCCTAAATAAGTTTAAGGCTCAGCTGGACAGGTATTTCGAACGAACAGGGGGGTGAAGTGGAAGTGGTTATTTATTTATTTATTTATTTATTATATTTTTATTTTATTTTATTTATTTATTTATTTTTTTTTTTTTTTGGCTGATGCTGCATAAGCTTGCTTTCTTGCATCAAATGCCTCTACTAATGCTAATGCTAATCTCCAGTCCATGGGTACCTCCCCTGAGTCCATGGAAGCTCTCATAATTATGTCTAAGGATTTGCTTACTTCCTTTGCTGCTTCCTTTAATATAACTGGATAGATTCCATCTACCCCAGGGGCCTTTCTTATGTTTATCTTCAACAATTTCTCCTCCACTTTACTCTCAGTTATTACAAGATTATCTAACTTACTGCCAGAGTTTAATACACCTGTGGCATTCCCCTCCCTGAATAACTCCTCGTGTGAATGTAGATGCAAAATATTCATTTAGTTTGTTAGCTACTTGAGCAGGATCATCAACAGTTGAACCATTGATATCAAGTGGACCAATCTGATTCATCCCTTCCTTCTAGAGTTTACATACGTAAAGAACTCTTTGCTGTTTTTCTTTGCATCGTTTGCCAAAGAGTTCTTGTAATCTGCCTTTGACTGCCTAACCTCCTTTGTGACTTGGTTACCGACCAGCCTGTGTCTATCATAGGCTTCTGTGTCACCTGTTATTTTATGTGTATCCCATGCATTTTTCTTCTCTGTCAAATGTCTAATTAGTTCATCTGACATCCATTTAGGCTTAAATCTTGAACAATATTTCTTAGTTGGTATGAAAAGCCTAGTAGCTTCCAAGATTTATTCTTTGAATGCTTCCCATTTTGAATTTGCTGTTGGTAACATCTTCAGTTGGTCCCACCGTATAGATATTAAATACTGTCTCAGACAACCGTAGTTACATTTACGAAAGCAAAAACCCTTCCCTTTACCCTTGATGATAGTTACCTCTTTGAGTAAATCCCACTTCAGCACACCATGATCACTGCCACCTAGTGGTTCCTTTATCTGAAGATTATTAATGCATGAAGGATCACTACTGATAATCAGATCAAGAGTATTACTTCCTCTAATTGCCTCCCAAACATGCTGCTGTAAAAAACAATCATCCAATAAATCCACAAAAGCCTTGCTAGTGTGTGAGTGACCAACCCACAAATTCCAGTCAATCTCTGGGAAATTAAAATCCCCCATTATAAGAGTTCTGTGCAATGCAATGAAAGCCAATAAAGTACAATACACATATTGTAAAAGATCCAATGATCATTGCATCACAATGTGATTCAACTTAGGTATAGGCAGAAAACCAGCTTCCCTTGCATCACAAGGAAATGCAGGGAACACTGAAGCATGGCATACCATTAGGATATACCACACAACACCACAAGGACATACATTTGGATAATTGCACAAGACCAATTTGCAGGTTCCATTCAATGCCCCATGTTTGTTTGTTTGGGAATATTTTAGGCACATCATCATCTGTGGCCATACTGCGCCAAATGCTCCATGTTGTCAGCTTGGTGCAGTCAGAGAAGAAACTCCAGTCCACTACAAGAAAACAAACCCAAGAAAAGCTATACTGAATAATGTTCAATGAAAAAGATTTGATGTAAGGCAGCTGATTGTTATATATTATTGCCTAGACCCTTTTTCCATACTAATGCTGCTCTAGCTCCAACAACAAGTGTCTCATTATAAAAATCTGGATTGCAAATACCTGGAAATCAGCAAATTTCTGTTTTGTAGCTACAACTGTTCCTAACATCCAGGCTCCAAGGATCGCAAGTGTGAGACCTGCTCAACAAAGTCCTTCCTAAGGTCTTCATATTCCTGGCACACATATAAGAAATGTTCCCAATCTTTCCTAAGTCCACAAATGCAGCTCACTTATCCTTAATTCATGTAACTTTGCATAGAATGACCCATGACCTGTGAGAAAGAACGTCTCTAGAGTTGGATTGAACCAACGTGGCATTTCCCTACCTTCCTTGTTGACAGTAGGAAAGAAATTTTAATGATTCTTCCTTTTGTACTATCATTCCATCAGTCCTACCAAGTAAATACCAGTAAGGTTCGGGTCCTGCTTATAACTCGCCTTTCAGTCTATCTCGATGCCCATTTTATAGAGGGTTCATCGATGCAGGTAATAACACATACCTCTAAAAAGAAGAACCAATATATAGGCTTGCATCCAGTTGCAGTCTGCAGTGCATTATTTGATACAGTTCCCCAGGTCCTAGGGAACTGTATCAAATGTCCTAGTGAACTGTAACAACTTCAATGACATCATTCGCTGTACAGAGTACATTTCCTGGCATTAATTTTTTGCAAGACACAGTCTAACCAAACATGTGACCCATAGATGACAATTGTTTGGAATATGCAGTCATATAGGATTTCCAAAGACCGTCCTCTGATGCCCCACTCCTTTCTCGTGACTGTAGCAACTTTTTTTTTTTTTTTTTTACTGGAAAAATAATTTCACTTGATTTCAAAGATAAACTGTCTTCAACAAAATCTCTAAAATCATTAATTTTTATTTCATATTTTATTAGAAAACTTAAATTTGTTATTTGTTTTTGACCCTGCATTCTTGCCATGGAGACGAAAGTTCTTCCATATTCCACGTTTCTGGGTAGCATATGTTTAAAATTTCTTTCAATTCCTCATTGTCAATGATATCATTATTTTCTTTATTTAATTTTAAATTATTCTGTTGCATTAATAACTGATCGTTTAAGGATAAAACAGTAGTTTAATAACTTGTCATGAGGTAATTTTTTAAATGTGTTCTTACTTTCAATTTTGATTCCTTCGAATTCTTTCAACTTCAACATGCTCTCCTTCCAGATATGTCTCCTTCAGATTTCCACCTTTTTGAACCATTAAAAGAATTTGGGATACAACCCCAGGGGCTCACATCTGGTGAGTATGGGCTTGGCAAACCTAGGGTCCTAAGCTGGATATCATCATTCTTCTCTTTCTTGGTGATTCCTTTCTGCTTCTTCTCTCTCTCTCTCTCTCTCTCTCTCTCTCAGGGTAACTCGGGAATTTTTTTTTTTTTGTTGGTGCAGCATAAGCCTCAGGCTTCCTTGCACCATATGGCTAATAATAATAATAACTTTGTATGTTCTGTATGTTTTCTGGTAGACGGGAAGCTATCCAAAACAATTTTCTATTGCAGGGATTCTGCTACCCATATATTGATGGTATAAGTAGACTGAAAGTACAGGCAATTCCTGTATAACATGGTACTCAACATGGTTTCGCTCTAACACGATTGATAAACATGGTATTTATATAACACAGTTTCGCTCTAACACAGTTAGGGAATTATGGAAAACCTCACATAACACAGTATTTTTGAGCTTTTGTGCGAGGAAAACCCTGCCATTATGTCGGATGTAATTTTTTGATATTTTTCTTCTTTTTTTGTGAATCTGCCTGTTGACTCACTAGTCATGCAGAAAAAAATTATTGGGAAATCCCTGTGTTAGTTTCTGTGCTATTCAGCTTGCGCTTGTTTGAGACCATAAAAAATTGTGACTTTGAAACGTGCAGTTCGTGACTTTTAAAGATTTTGTAAGGTTATTTTGGTTTTTATTTGATTGTTTATAAATTTTTCCTGGTATGTGTTACTAAACTTTGTTCTTAAGAACGGTATCGAAATAATTTCTTTGTTGTGAATTAAATTCCAGCCCTAAATTATGCATAAGGAAAGTAAAAAAGCAACGCTCAAAAGAAACTATTTCTCTAGAATCAAAGATAAAAATTTTGCATTATCTTAAAAAAAAGGGGGAAATGTATCATCTGTTGGCAAAAAGTTTAAATTGAAATGAAGCAACCATCCAGACCATAAAGAAAAATGAACAGAAAATTAGAACTGCTGTTGCTGTAGCATCTTTCACTTCTGCACATATGACAGCTCAACCTTGAGTGCCAATAATTGAGAAAATGGAAAAAGCACTCAGTATTTGTATGAGTATTCAGTACATTGCCAACATGATTTCACTCCCTTTTGTGCATTATCCAATCTAACCACTTCCTAAGTACCAGATTAAAGTTTGTTCCAGCACGCTCTGGCAGAAAGTAAATTTTCTCATATATACCTTGTAAACACCTTTTCTCAGTTTATATTTACCCCCCTTATGTGAATTGTCCAAGAAGCTGTCAGCATTTAGTTTACTGAATTCGTTTAAAGCATTAAACACTTCAGTGAGGCTCCTCACAGGTGTCTGGTTTTCAGGCACTGCAATTTGCAGGACCAAAATACTTCAGGAAGAAACAAAAAAAAAAAAAATACTAATGGACAAATGGTCCCTGAAACACCTCAGGGAACATTTGTCTTTGAGCATTTGGCTATAATTTAAAATCCTGATGTTCAGAGACTGGAAGACCTTATGAGAACGGTCTTACTGTTCTGTGTGCCAAGGTTTAAATCTAAGGAAATAATGTAAACTGTAAAGGAGGTTTCAATAAGCTTTAGGTAGCATAAGCTGTACTACTGTTTACTTTGCTGAAAGTTTACATTTGTGGATTCTCACCAAAGGATAATGGCTAGGGGTTCAGAAGGCGCAAAGGACAAAGGTAAGATTAGAGAAAGACATTTGGATGATAAGTTAGGGGACAGATATATGGGTTTAGTTGAAGATATGAAAACATGGGAAAATACAGCAGTTATGGAAACAAAGGACAATAAAATATTGTTGGGTGGAAAAGAGTGTGATTTTGATGTCAATGGGACATTGATGAATGAGTTTTGCTCTCTCACAGCAGGGAATAATCAAGACATAGTGAAGGGAAGTAACGATTGCTTAGGATCATCAAATGACAAGGTTGTTCTAGATGCAATCTGTTCAGGCAAATTGAATAACCTTGGAGAAATTAGTGGAGTTATAAATAGTGAAAGAGATATGACTGGATTTTGGGATGAGGAAGTTGATAATGGAGAGGATGAATATAGTGAAATCTACATGTCTTTGGCGAGTCATGAGAAAATAACAGAAGCAATATCCGCTGGAACAATGCAAAGAAGTTGTGGAAAGGGTAGGCCAAAGAACGTTAAGAATAAAACCGATGGAACGTTAACTAAACTAGATACTGAAAAGGAAAGCAAAAGTGAAGGTTTGCAGATGACTTATGATGACTTAGGGATGGTTACTCCATTATCTTCCAGAAGTCAGTCTCCCGGCTGTTTTAGAGCAGTTAGGCTTCGAAATAAATCTAATAGAATGGATGACAGTTCAAGGGGCATGGCTGTGTCGTCATGCAGTAGATCCCTTCAGCCTAGGAAAAGTACCAAAGGTAAACGTGTGCAATGTTCCAAAGTAAGTAACAATTTGAAAAATACTATGCACAATGTTCAGAAGGATCTTGACTTAGCCAAGGCAAATAGGAATTTGGAGAAGTTGATGAAATGCACACCATCTGTTTCCCTTGGTTTGTCTCCATGCGATGGAACAAAGAGTATGCTAGATCAAGGGGATTTTTACCTGGATCGTGCGAGGGAACCTGTAAATTTAGCTGAGAAAATATCTTTTAAAACATTTAGTGAGCTTTCTCTCTGCCTGTGCAAGGACCTGGAGGAATTTCTTTTTCAGGAGAAAAAAGGTGTTGGTATGAGGACTGTAAATGGGGCACTTTCAAGATGGTGAACACTTGAAAGTGCTCTACATGATGTTGGCATTGAAAATGAACGTCTAAAGGAGAAGGGCACTGGCTTAGAGAGGGTACTAGATGTGAATGAGAAACAACTGAGCGAGATCCAGATCAAGGAAAACTGGCTTACTAAGGAACTGTTTACTGCTTCCTTGTTGGGAGCAGAAAATAAATACTTAAAGGATAACATTACATCCTTGGAGGTGAAATTGGAGGAATACAAACAAAAAATTGAAGGACTGAAAAATAAAGATAGTGATATGGTAAGAGAACTATATAGTAAGGTAATCCAGCATAGAAACCCTCAGAATCAGGTGAACATCAAGGGACGAGGGCAAACTAAGGGCAGAAATGAAAGTCAGATGTGCTTGTCTTCCCCGTCATTGGATGGGGCAGGGGGACATGTTCTGATAGTGAAAGCAGCTGAGGGATCAAGATTGAAAAATAGTGATGAGGTGCATTTTGCAGTAACTAAAGAGTTTAAAAGCAGCTTTAAAGAAAATTAGGATAAGGAGGCTTCGGAAGATTAGGGATAATGGTTTGGTATTGGAGATGCAAACAGAAAAGGAGCTACAAGAGGTAAAGGAATGCAAGAGCATTAAACAATTGGGCGTGATTCTCTCGACTCCAAAAGAACCAGGGTGAAAAATAATATTGTATGATGTGGAAAAAACAATCAAGGAAGACCTGTTAGAGACTTATACAACAAAAATTTACTAAATATGAACATCTCTAGGGAGGAAGTGAAGATGGAGATATTTGTCTGTTTTTGTAGTATTAATAAAACAAAAACAGGTAATAATTGGGTCCTCCAGGTGTCAAGGCATATTAGAAGTCATTTGTTACTGCATAGTAGGATTTCCATTGACTTCATGTCGTATAAGTTCAATGACTTTCATTTAGTTACTTTGTGCTACAACTGTCAGGGATTTGGTCATACAGCCAGAACATGTTATCGCACAGACCCTGTCTGCAGTCACTGTGCAGGTATAAGACACTCCTATACATTCTGTACTCATCAGCAAGAACAACCGATCTGTTCCAATTGTAAGGCAAAAAATCGAGCTGCAAATCATTCTATAAGGAGTAAACAGTGTCCAGAATACTTGAATACACTTAAGTTGGTCAAAGAAAGAGCACGGCAATTTGATAATGTTAATGGCAGATATTGATAATCACTTAATTCTTAATCAGTACAATGTAAAATCAAATGGTAACCTATGTATACTACAGATTAATGCTCAGAGATCAAAATAATCAAAATAACCTATGTATACTACAGATTAATGCTCAGAGATCAAAATCGGCGGCTGATGAAATTAGACTAGTGTGCAGCAGAGAGAATATTGGTATAGCCAGCATACAGGAACCATACTTAGTAAAACGTCGGCCTACAGGATATCCACTTTCATCATGTGTACTCTGTGCAGATGAACCAGACTTAAGAGCTGCAATTGTAGTGTTTAATAAGGACATAGTTATTACTGTTATAAATTCGCTGTGCTCTTCACAGCTGGTGTGTGTCAGATCATGCGTCATTCTATCTATGTTGTTTGTATTGTAATCACTCAACAGACATTAATTTCTACATCAGGTACATGGAACTGACATTGACTTCATGTCGTATAAGTTCAATGACTTTCATTTAGTTACTTTGTGCTACAACTGTCCGGGATTTGGTCATACAGCCAGAACATGTTATCGCACAGACCCTGTCTGCAGTCACTGTGCAGGTATAGGACACTCCTATACATTCTGTACTCATCAGCAAGAACAACCGATCTGTTCCAATTGTAAGGCAAAATATCGAGCTACAAATCATTCTGTAAGGAGTAAAGTGTTCAGAATACTTGAATACACTTAAGTTGGTCAAAGAAAGAGCACAGCAATTTGATAATGTTAATGGCAGATATTGATCATCACTTAATTCTTAATCAGCACAATGCAAAATCAAATGGTAACCTATGTATACTACAGATTAATGCTCAGAGATCAAAATCGGCGGCTGATGAAATTAGACTAGTGTGCAGCAGAGAGAATATTGGTATAGCCAGCATACAGGAACCATACTTAGTAAAATGTTGGCCTACAGGATATCCACTTTCAGCATGTGTACTCTGTGCAGATGAACCAGACTTAAGAGCTGCAATTGTAATGTTTAATAAGGAATTTATAACAGTAATAACAATAAGTTATTACTGTTATAAATTCACTGTGCTCTTCACAGCTGGTGTGTGTCAGATCTTGTGTCATTCTATCTATGTTCTTTGTATTGTCATCACTCAACAGACATTAATTTCTACATCAGGTACATGGAACTGGTTCAAAATTGCTTGGGTAGTAATTCAGCAATATTTGCGTTGGATTCTAATGCAAGATCAGCATCGTGGTTTGATAGAATTACAAATGATCGTGGTTGTCAACTAGATGAATTCTTGGCTTGTTGTGAATTGTTTATACGAAATCTACCAAGTTCAGATAGTACTTTCTTCACTGTTAATGGAGAATCACATATTGACTTGACAATCTGTAATGTAATGGCAGCTGGTATCGTGGACGATTGGCGATTAAGAGGCAGACTGGGTCTGCTCTGATCATCGGGCCATTGTATTTTCTGTCAGGGACGTAACAAAACTAGCTCCATCTCAGGAACAGTTATGACGATTTGCTATCAAAAATGCAAAGTGGAATAGGTTCGACGAATATATTCATGTCCGACTTGGGAATCTGGGTATTTGGGCATTCAGTCAGATGTCTGGAGAGAATGCAGTGGAGTTACTTCAGCACTCTCTCTTTGAGGCTTCCAGAACATCTATGAAGCAAAAGAACTGTAATAGGATTCCAGTTAAATGGTAGTATGGTGAGTTAAGCCAACTTCGGAAGCAGGTTCATAAAGCGCGGAAAAGGTACCAAAGAAATAAGCGTAACAATGGGGAGGAGGGAGTTAATGTACTTAAAGTAGAGTATCAGAGGATACGGAGTGTATACGTGCATATGATATCTAAGTCAAAATTAACTTCCTAGAGGCGCCTTCATATCCAAGTGGGCAGGAGCATCAGTGCATAGCACACGCTTCTTGATTAGACCGGGGTTCAAGCCCGTGACCACCAAATACGGAGGATGCGGAAAGGTCAGGGAATGACCACCGCATATTCCCGGAGCAATATGGCCTTAGTTGCTAATGCTCCTAAAAATCAAATAACAATAACTGCCTGGAGAACGTTGGTTAGAACCGTGGGTAGTGAGAACCCATGGGGTATATAAGCTATGTACTGGCAAGACTAAAATATATAATGGAGATATAGCATACTCTATTGGAAGTGTTGACCAGGAAAGTACGAGTTGGAGAGAAAGTATGTCTGCGATTTTGGATCATCTGATTGGAGATACTATCTCTGATCAAGACGATGAGGAACAGATGTTGATGAAAAGGCTTAATCATACTTACTGTGGTGTACATGACAAGGATCCCTTTAGCCTGATGGAACTCTGTGATGCAGTATAACGCATAAGGAACAATAAATGCCCAGGGATGGACCTCGTTGAAGGAGAGTTCATAAAACGAGCTCATCGACTGATACCAGGGATTCTTCTTGAAGCTTTTAATAGCTGCCTGCATGACGGGGCCTTTCCATCACCATGGAAGGATGCCCTATTAAAGCTGATACTGAAGGGACCATCCAGGCCAAAGAATGATCTTATCGACCTATTGCCCTCCTCCCTGGATTAGGAAAGGTGTTTGAAAGGATGCTGGCGAGATGGATTACTGACTATACTGAAAAAAACTTAGGCTGGTCTGGCAGACAATATGGTTTTACTCCAGGTCATGGAATAGAAGGTGTGCTTCGGCCATTGTGAAACTATATATTAGGCTCGAACAGTAAGTATGTCCTTGGAATCTTTATTGACTTTGAGGGAGCTTTTGACTCCATTCAATGGAGCAGCCTTCTTATGATGTTGAGACTTGCAGGCTGTTCAACTAAGATCTTTAGGGTGGTAAAGGACTACTTCACGCACCGTACAGTGACTGTTAAGTCGTCGATTGATTCTATTGTATGAGAGGTGACCAGGGGTACCCACAAGTATCGGTTTTTGGACCACTAATGTAGAACCTAGTTTTGGAGGACTGGTTGCATAGGGACTTCGAGCATGCAGAGATGGTGGCATATGCCGATGATCTTGTGTTGCTTATATAAGGAAATACACGGATGCAACTAGAAACCAGGTCACAGCAGGTTTTGTTTGAACTTAATAACTGGTGTAGGTTACATAAACTGACTATATCAAGAACCAAAACAAGGACAATGGTCTTTAAGGATCAATTTTCAAGTAAAAGACCCCAGGTTATTAGAATGAATGGGTCGAGCCTAAAATCGGCAAGGCAATTAAAATATCTACGCATTATGTTTGACGGATCTTTGACTTTCAACTCACATGTTACTTATCTATCAGAAAAGGTGAGGAAATTTATTGGGATGATTACTCGAATCACTAGAGTTGTCTGGGGAATAAAAGGTAAGGCGCTGAACTTTCTATATGAATGTGTATTTATCCCCATGGTAACGTATGGTTCACCAATTTGGTTTGAATGTGTAAGTAGTAAAGTTTTTACTAGAAAGCTCAGTTCCATTAAAAGAGTAATGCTCCTTAGGATATACATGGCATGCAGAACTGTGTCGACCCCAGCTTTGCAGATTGTGACTGGAAAATTGCCTATTGATCTGCATTTATTGTATTGTGCATTGGCTTACTTCATCCGCTGTGGCATTCCCTGTTCTTTTCTGAATATACAGGTGGACATTTTGGCAGATCCCAGGAAGGAAAGGACAAGAATCTGGGATGCTTTGGTAGAAGTCTGGCAAGCGCATTGGAGTGTTTGTGATAAAGGGCAGATTACACAAAAATTTTCCCCAAACTTACAAACTATGTTCTTATTAACTGGTCATGGTTCGATTAATGCAAAGTTGCATGATTTAGGAATTAATGAAAGATCTAGTTGCCATTGTGGCCAAAGAGAATCATGGGAACATATTATGTACAACTGTGAGGAGTACAGTGATCTGCGAATTGAATTGATATCTCGGGTTAGTAATCTCAATCTTATGGCAGAAGGCTGCGAGACAATTCTAGTTGATAAACAGAACTTCTTGGCTTTCCAAGCCTTTGGAACCGCAATATTTCTTAGGCGGAAGACTCTTCTGCATCTGGAAGCCTTGGATTTGTAATGTGGTATGATGTATGCCGAATTACCTAGAATTATGTGAAATCGTGGAGGCTTGAGTCTGCTATATCCACTGCAACTCTAGCTCCTTGTGCTCAGTTACCTAAAGTTCTGTGAAATCGTGGAGGCTTGAGTCTGCTATATCCACTGCAACTCCAGCTCCTTGTGCTGGCATTTCTGTTCTCGGCAGCTCCTTGTGCTGGAATTTCTACTCTCGGCAGCTCCTGGCTCTGGTATTTCTCTTCTCAGCAGATCCTGGCTCTGGTATTTCTCTTCTCGGCAGCTCCTAGCGCTGCTGGCTTTCCAATAGACTGTGAACAGATGCAGATCTTTCCAATGAAGTTTGGACTTTGTCTGAAATTTAATTATATGTATATTTTATTTTTTATGTAATTTGATTATTTTTCAATTTGTTCATATCAATCATTTTTGGTCACGGGATATTTTTTCCCTCCCTGTACTTGGGCAAACAGGAGAGGGAGTATATAAGAGTACTGCTAAATTATGTGTAACTGACAGCGGGGTTGCCATTGGTTGGCTGGGACTGCTTTAAGTAATAAATATCATATCAATCCCCCATTGTATGACATTCTGATTGGCTAGTCTGCCCTATTTGTCTATATAGTTGTTCATTATACTCCTCGCTGTCATTTGGTCTGTAACCTATTCCTACTTAACTGACTCAGCTTTTCACTGGCCACCCACAAATGGGAGCACTGCATTAAATTTTCTGTGCTTCATATTGAAGAGAATGATCCCCCTCCCCAACATTACACTTACCATATGCAAATTCTATGACCCTTATGTTTGAGTGGTACCATGTTTCCAACACCCCTGCAATGTCCACTTCTGATGACTTAATCAGTATTTCAGATATATCAGTTGTGTTTGTTATTATTATTATTAGTTATATGGTGCAAGGAAGCCTGTGGCTTATGCTGCACCAGCCGAAAAAAAAATTTCCCTGAGAGAGAGAGAGAGAGAGAGAGAGAGAGAGAGAGAGAGAGAGAGAGAGAGAGAGAGAGAGAATGTGCGTGTGCGCGAGTGTGTGTGTGTGTGTCAGTCAGAAGTAGAACGGAATCACCAAGAAAGAGAAGAATGATGATATGCTCAGGACCCTGGGTTTGCCAAGCCCATATTCACCAGATGCGAGCCCACGGGGTTAATACCCGTGGAATTTGTGTAAAAGCAAGTATGCGTGCACCTGTATCTGCTGTTATGGACTGTGATACAGCCTATGCTGTATTAGTCCTCATGCTTGTTCCATGAGGACTAATTCCTTGTTTATCCCCATAACCTTGCTTTCCAGTCTGTTGCCATGCCCATAGAATTAGTGTCAAAGCACTTCTGCTTACAGTTGCTTTAAACTTATTATTCTGTGTATCTCCCCCAAGCTTTCAGTTTTCCAACCCACCTAACATTGCCTCAATACAAATTTGCTTGCACCCATTCTATTCAAGTCTATCTCATTCCCATAAAAACAGTTTCCTGTTTTCAAACAAAGACCATGCTGAGAAAAATTCTGAATCATGACCTTTGCAGAGTTTCTCCAGGGCCAAAGTGATTGACAAATATGTCATTATATACTCCCTCCTGTTATGCTTTTCTCGTTTCTGTTACACTACCCTTCCCCCTTCTCTTCACATGAACTTGTCAGTATGTTTTATTCTGAAATACTGTGTTTAGAATTAAGAGTGCATTGTTTATGCAGACTTCTAGTGGCCTTTTAGAATTGTTTAGTTTATTTTTCCTCCCTAATTTTTCTACATTATCTCTGTAATTCTAAATGTCATTTCTTACCTGTTCCCTTTACTTACTCAACACTGTACATCACCTTCTATCTTAATTTCAGAATAAACTATGATGGATTCTTCTTTATTTGTGCTAATGACTGGAAATGAGATGCTCGTTAAAAAAAATGCAGTTTATATCACAAGAAATTCACAGTTTTGATGCTGTAAAGTATAATTATATAGTGTATATCACTTTCCTACAAGAAAATTTATCTCTATATATAACTTAATTTTATGTTTCCTGAAAGAACAGAAGATAGATTAGATAAAATAGTAGATAAGATAAGGGAAAATAATATTAGCTTTTATTTTTCATAATTTTTATTTTTTTGTTGGAACTGTTTTGTATATATATTGGTTCCTAAATTCCGTAAATATAAAATGTCACATTTATATTTAATCAGCGCTTTATAGTAAAAAGATCATCTGCATGAGATGTAGGAAGTGGTATTAATACATTGTGGACTCATTATATATTTATTTTATAAGTACAAATAATTACTAATCTCTCTTTTTTAGACCTTTACAACATGCCAACATTCAGCTACTAACTTTCTAAAAATATAAAATAATTAATATTAATGTTGTCAAGGCAAAAAAAAAAAAAAAAAAGCCCCATACTCATAATCAAATGCATGGTGGAGCAAGTCATGGATAACCAAGGTTCTTCCACTGTAATTTATAATTTTTGTTCAGCTTCATGTCCCTTGTAGACATTCCCTTGGTTTTTGTAATGCCTGCTATTCTGATATAATATCAATATAGTACTGTTTTTTGTAATATAATTATAATACACACACACACACACACACACACACACACACACACACACACACACACACACACTGGCCTAAAAAATGCAAGCCTTTCTATTAAGACAGTTACAGACAGAAGAAATGCAAATAAATATAAATAAAACTGTGATTTGGGGTGATGATGTGTTGCCTCATTGAGTATAAAAACTACACAGTCTGTTCAAATGTAGTAATCTGAAGCCAGAATTGGGAAAACACGTTATCTGTCAGACTTTGAGAAAGCTCTTATTGTGAGTGCACATTTTGCAGGAGCTGTGATTCAAGAAAAGAAAGACATAATTGGTTTCTCAAAAGCACCCATCTCAAAGGTTTTTAATGACCGAAAAGCAAGCAGTTCTTCCACAGCTGAAAGGCATAAATATGGCAGAAAAACAGCACTTCAAGAGCAAAGCTGTAGTACTCTAAAGAGGACTCTATGAAAAAATAGAATATCCAATTGTGCTGCAAATAACATCTGAATTCAGCCAAGCACAGAAGTGCTTGGCTGAACGTATACAATGCCCTATTTTAACCCATTCAGGGAATTGAATAAATTGGGTATGGCAGACCCTACCTATTTGGAAGCCACTTGTTTCAAAGAAAAACAGAAAAATCTGCTTATAACCCTACCTATTTGGAAGCCACTTGTTTCAAAGAAAAACAGAAAAATCTGCTTATAATGGTGCTGAGAACATCATGAATCGACAGTGGACCAATTGAAGAAAGTCATGTGGTCAGAAGAATCACAATACACTTAGTTTGGTACTGATGATAGACAGACAGTGTGGCCAGAACCACATGAACCAGTGGACTCTGCCTGCCTTTTTAAGACAACTCAAGCATCTGGAGGTGGTGTTATGGTATGGAGATTGTTTGTTGGCATGGACTGGGTCCTTTGATACTGGTGAAGGTCAAATGTCATCCAGTCAGTACCTGAATTTTGTATCAGATCTGCTGCACCCTATAATGTTACATGTTTATCCCAAAGATGATGGCCACTTTATGGATGATAGTACAACAGTGCATCATGCCAGAATCATGCAAGAATGGTTCAGAGAGCATAGCACCGATTTCCTGGCCATTCATTCACCTTATCTCAGTCCTGTTGAGAATGTGTGGGATATCCTGGAGAGGGAGAGAGAGAGAGAGAGCGAGCGAGCTATTTAGCAATGAAGTTGTCTTCTTTCAGCTTTGTCACAACAATGCAACAAAGTGAATTTTGCTGGAAAACGGTTACAGTTAGGCCAAAACATCTTATTGAATCCATGCACACTTGCTGTTATTCGAAACAAAGGCGGCCCATTTCAATATGAATAAAGGTTCTTCATTTTTATTTTTTTGGCCAGTATCTTATTAATTTGAATTTTTGTTGTTTTTAGCTATTAGGTTACTATTCCTAATGTGTGGAGTTCTGATACCTGTATCCAAAATGAAATTCAGAAACAATATGGAAACAGATTTCCAACCTGACAAACCATCCTGTTAAATTAACAAGTGTTTTAAATATTAACAGGCGCCTCCGTAGCCAGGTGGGAAGGAGCAGCAGTGCGTAGCACACGCTTCTTGATTAGACCGGGGTTCAAGCCCGTCACCACCAAATACAGGAGGATGCGGAAAGGTCAGGGAATGACCACCGCATATTCCCGGAGCAATATGGCCTTAGTTGCTAATGCTCCTAAAAACCAAACAAACAAACAAACAACAGTTCTCATTAATGAAAGTAGACCCAGTATTCTTTTTTTTTTTTTTTTATTTAATTGAAAAAAAAAACTGTTTGATTCAGTTTTGTTTCATAAAATGTTTCTTTTCAACAGATTAAAAGGTGTGTGAAAAATGTCTTTCAATCAATTCATGTTATATTCATAGATTTATATTTGTCAAAGAATAAGAGAAGTTTACCTCAATATAATATGTAGAACACTTCCGTATGATACTCTCCAGAAATTAAAACGAAAACAATTAAAAAATCAAAAATCTTACATTACAGTAGAAAATAATTAGCAATAATTAAAAATCAAATTAACACAATTAAAAATCAATTTAATGCAATTAAAAATTAAGTCAAAAATTAATTTAACAAAAATTGCTAAATGATTTTCCTTCCTTAGCTCTGGTTCATACTATCAAATTCATAGATTTAGTAATAAACAAAAAAGGATATCCAAGTTCTCTGCCTTATACTGCTTTGAAATGTTTTTAGTATAAACTGATGTACACATTTAATTTATGTTGTTTTAATTTTTTTTTTTAAATCTGTAATACTGATCCGAAGTTGCATTTTAGATTTTTACTTATGAAATCAAATGTGTTTAAAAACCATTCTGTACAAGAGCATATTGTTTTTTCCCTCAATGATGCTGTGTAGATTGATCATAAGAGATTTGAAGAAGAAGATATTGGCTATCTATCAATGCCTTCCACAAAAACCGAACTTGAAAACTATGTTGGATATGGAATACCTTTAGGAAGCCAAGGAAATGGACCTGCTAGATATTCTTCAAACACTTGGCAGGCTGGAGGACTGATATTAAGTACTAAAGATTCTTTCAGCATCGATACACAGGTGTGCTCGACAAAACTCACACAAAATGGTAAGGTTATTATGGTTATAAATTCATAGTGGGCAACAAGAAACAAAATGTTACCCACCAAAAAACATAAATTAAATGCTTCCAGATATATTTTTTAAAATATGTTTGTATTATGTACAGTCATTTAAATTTTGCACTGCTTTTTTACTCGAATCAGGAATGACAAATTGTATAACACTTTGCTGGGAAGTTCATTACTTTTATTTCAGCATTTCTCCAATTGTATTTTACTCCTGTTTGGTTATTTTATTGATTAATTCATTTTTTTGTACTTGATTTTTTTTTTTTTTTTTTTTTTTTTGTACAGACATTATATGATTGAATGTATGCATGCAGTCATAAAATGATTGCATACATACATTCATTAGTGATTATACTATATTTATATTTTGAGAAAATATGCTGCTTTGATTTCATTTTTCCTGTTTGGGCTCACTTTTGTCCCTCCTGTAACAGTGATAGAGCTTGTGCTTATGTCCTTTAGAAATGACTGTTTATCCTTAATTCAACCTGAAGTTACTATTATTGTTTTTAACAATATTGGCAACTTATTATTGGAGTTTTGTAGTCCAGCATTATTTCATTATTTTCACAATCTTCCTCATGTAGTCCAACTCTAAAAATAAATAAAAATATCAAGTTAAATATGATTTATTTTTTACATTTACATGAGCTAATATACAAAACAGCGTGGAACATTTTAAAATATAATATGGTTTTAGTGGTATTTCTTGAAACATTTGCCCGGGTACAGCCCTTGTTTTCTGGAACATGTTTTGCAATACCAAACTGTTTATTTTTCTCTAACTGTAACACGTTTGTCACCTACATACAATGTAGTATTTTTTTCTTGTTTGGATTTTCATTTTACATCATAAAATGAGGATAGCCATTCAATCAGTTTTCTGCATCTGAACTTAATAGCCTTAAAAATCTGGAAAGAATTTTCTAGAGTCCCTATGATTATTCCAAAAGCATGATCATGCGTGCTGCTCCTAACATTATCTGTAAATGTAAAAACTTTTATATGCCCCCCTTAAATAAAAGACAGGTTGGATATGCAGAAACCAAATACTATTGCCGGGGATACATGGCACTTCAGTTTAATACAGGTGCATTTGAAAAGCAAGAGTTGTATAATTGAAACACTTTAGAATTTTATTTTAAAAGAAAGTTTTAGACATTTTACAGTGGATTATATATTCTCTCTGTATATTTAAAGATTCTCTCTTGGCAGTCACAGAGAGCAGATGCTTATATTATCTTTGCTCTATGGATGGGTGGGTTAGAGTAGTTGTTTGAATATAGAATTCAATAGATTAATTTTTGCTTTTTCTTAATTTCTTTAATATATATTGTAGATTTAATATCTTTATAATATTATAAATTTAATTCTTGTAATATTATACATTTAATTTTTGATAAAAGATACATTCTATGTTATTTTGTTATAAGACTTATTTCATCCAAGTATATTATGGATTGCTTTAGGTAATTCTTGTAGTGAGTAATGAGTTCATTGCTTGTTTAGCCTGGGCATGTATTTAGAGGTTAAATTAGTTGCTAATCATCACTCTAATACTAATCTCTGTGCTATTCTCAAATTAAACCCCCGTTTGCTTGTTTTATTGATTAACTAATTTTTTGTACTTGATATAGTTTTTTCCTACAGACTTGATTACTAGAGCAGTAATTACTGGAAGAATTTGAAGCCATTGAAGAACAGGTGCTTTCCCTAGAAACAAATATAACTGGCAGATCATCAGGGATTCTAGTAACTTGCATTCCCGATTCAGGTCTCAGAATTGAATAAGCAAGCAAATACTGCTCTGGTTCCAAAGGATTTAGTTTTATTGGGAGATTCCATTTTCAGGGTAATGGATAACATTTTTTTATAATAATGATAAGTGGGATTATATGCTGAAGGCCTTGTGGATTAACTCAACAGTTGGGGGGACTCTGCAAGGCTTTTGAGAAGAAATTCTTATCAGTGTGGCCTGCACTTGTAGGTAGAATAAATCTAATTTGTAGAGACAGAATTCATTTGAACAAAGGTGGTTTTTACAGTATCATGAAAGATACCTTCATGGTTTTCTAGTTGGGTGGAGAGGGATACTATGGAAATGCTTCTATCTTACAATATGGGTTAAAGTAATGCATACGTGCATCTCAAGAGTTCTTGTTTGTTGCCAAAACAGCCAATTTGGCAAGATTCTTTGGCAGTAGGAACATTTCAATTGAGTAGGAATCTAATGCTATGGAAGTAAGCGTAATAACATCAAGGGGTGGTAAACTATACAAGAATGCTTAGTTTTAAGTGTGTATACAGTAATGTCAGGAGTGTTATTAATAAAATTATTGAATTCAAACTCCTGTTTAGGACAACTGTAATACTGACATAATAGGGCTAATGGAAACTTAGTGTCACCTAGAAATAGGGAATGATGAGTTTCATTGCAGTATGTACAATGTATTTAGGAAAGATAGAGAAGATAGAAAGGGTGGTGGGATTACCTTTTATGCTTCTTATTTAAACATCCTGAGCAGAACAAAAATTTTCCCAAATTCTGAAATAACACATGCTAGTATAGAATCTGTAATGTAATGGTGTTAGCTGGAAGAAAAGATATAGTGAGAGTGGAGTAATCTACAAATCAGAAGATTGGAATGATGATGAAAATCTCTATATACAAATGGAATGTTTTATTATGCATGATTTCAATTTGCCTTTGATTGGAGCAAGTGGAGCATTAACCAGATGACATCAAAGGGCTAAAAGTATAGGGACCAATAGCATGGAGTGATCACACAGATCTAAGTTGGATGATGAGAAAAGAGGTGGCAATTGTTAAAGGCAATGGATTAAGTTTTAATTTCAGAAAGCGGATTATAACAGCTTAAGGTGCTGCATGAATCTATCAATTGGGAAGATAGCTCACAGTGTGAATGCATTAAAATTGTGATATACCTTTACAGCTATAGCCACAGAATTTGCCTTTAATGCACGCTCATCCACCATAAAAAACAAAATTCAATCAATCAAGTCTTTAAAGCATATACAGTAATACCTCCGTATCCGCAGGGGATACGTTCCAAGACCTACTGTGGATGGCTGAAACCGCTGATATAAGCGAACACATGGTGACCCCATGTATAACGTGATTTTCTTGTACATACTTATGTATAATAAAGTTTAATTGATAAATTAAACACACAGTAAGACATTACCAACATTAAATACGGTAATAATAAAGTACAGCAGACTCTCGATTTACCGGGATTGGATTAACCGAGACACTTCAAGACTCAAATTAAAAAAAAAAAAAAAAACCAGAAATAATAAAATTCAAGTAATAATTAGAATAGGTATTAACAGATATTTTGTAAGGAGTAAATCAGCAACAAGAAGTAGCGTTATAAGTCGTCATTGGGTGATTAGTATACTTATTATCTTGCAACTCCCACTGTCTTCACACCTGACTCTCAAAAAAAAAAAAAAAAAAAAAATGTTTAGTTTGATTTAGTGCATCGTGTTGATTGTTGTGTTCCATCACACCGCAAAAGGACAAAATTTGTTTCTTTATTTATGTCAGGGATGTCGGTGTTTTTTTTTTTTTTTTAGAAATCGCAAAAATGATGGGCAAACGCAAGAGTTGTGCTTTCAAATTAAACAAAAACTTGAAATTATTCAAAAGTTTGAAAACAGTGCATCCATTAAATCTATAAAGAACCATTATAATGTTGGTGACCAAATCATATGCAACATTGTAAAAAATAAAGGAAAGCATCTTATTAGACACACGAGTAGTATGAGTGAAATTTTTTTTTTTTTTCCATGGTTAATTGCAGGTAACTGAATCGGTGGATACGGGGGCGCAATTGTATACCAATAAGAAAATTGCATGAGGATGAATAACAAACTAGTCAGTTCAGTAAAGCAGAAAAAGATGGCATGGAAAAGTTACAGAGCAATAAAAAGTACCGAAGCCTGTAACAGCTACAAGTCACAGGAAGGGTCAGGCTGGCTCATGTAGATTATGAGAAATTGCTGGCTAAGAAAGCAGAAAGAGTGTGGATAAAGAGGTTGTTTACCTGTTTGTCTGTGTAAATACACAAAGCAGAATGAGTCTGTCAGACCCTCGTATAATTGAGGTGGGAAAGTTTTACATAATCCAGCTAAAGTTGTGAATGAATTAAATAGGTACTTTACAACAATATTAACAGACAAAAGACCTTTCCTGGTGAGGACAAAAGAAGATTATTATTTCCAATAATAATCTTCTTTCAGAAGATTATTATTAGAAAAACTTTGAGCCTGAAGGCAAATAAAGCTCTTGGAGTTGATGGCACATACCCAGTTCTTTGAAAGAGGAGGCAAGAGAGGGCATGAACCATTAGGATTAATTATGAGGGCATCACTGGACTTGGGAGAGATTACCTATGATTGAAGATGTGCCAGTGTATCACAAAAATGTAAAAGCAGCTCTATAAGTGAAATTATTATTATTATTATTATTATATTTATTGTAAATGAATTCTCTTGATAAATAAAATTGTATTGTATTGTATTGTATAATTTTTATTATAATAATAATAATAATAATTATTATTATTATTATTATTTAACCCATAGAGCTACTTTTACGTTATTGTGTCAATAATTTTGTGTAAAAGTGCAAAATTTTGTGCAAAAACGTAAAAGCAGCTCTAGGAGTGAAATTATTATTATTATTATTATTATTATTATCTCATGTATAGTTTTAACAGAGGTTAACATAAAAAGTGATGAAATTTCCAATTATAACATACAAGATTATGATAAGGTCTATATATTGAGAGAGTTGAGAAGGGGTGGAGGAATAATAATATACTATAGAACATGCTTTAGGGCAATACAGGTTTACCACTTAACTCAGTCTTGTGAAAACTGCTGTGCCAAATTATTAGGAGAAGACCCAGAAAACACATTCGTGATTTGTGCTTTTTATAGGCCACCATCAGATTCAATAAACAGCTTCCTTAATAGAATTAGAAAACATTATTTTGCAATGGGACGACATACAAACAGATAAGACCATACTAGAAGGAGATTTTAATATTAATTTACTAACCGATGGAACTGATAATGTGATACCCAGATACTCTGCAATCTTAAACAATTATGGATTTGAACATACCTTATTTGGAATAACTAGCAACAAAGGATGGAGGGTAATAGAACAGTCAGCTCTTGTTTGGACCACCTAATTACAAATATCAAGTTGAAGTATGCCAATTCCTACATACTATTAAATCAACTTTCAGATCACAGAACATGTATACTAATAGTAGATGTGTATTCAAAACAACATCCATATGAAGATATAAAATTAACAAATGCTATGAAGAAAAATTATTTATCAACAGGTAAACTGAAACAGAACATAGAAAACATGTTAATACAAGATCAAGCATCTTACACAACAAATGTAAATGTTTTTTTCAAATAAGATAATACAAATTATAAACAATTCGAGGTTTAATACAGAGAGAAAAGTTAATCACACAGCCAACAACACAACACAACACTGGGAGTAGCAAGATTAAGCTTAGGAAACCTTGGATGACTAAAGAAATAGAAGAACTAATGGTACAAAGGGATAAATATTTCAGGCAGTATAGAAATTGTCCATCAAAGAAAGAACATTATCACAATTATAAAACACTCAGAAATAAAGTGACAGGTAGGATAAAAAAGCAAAAAAACACTTATTACAATAATCTTTTCATGGATAAGCAGATAACACAAAAGTATAAATGGAGCATTATAAATAACATGTTAAGTACAAGGAAGAAAAAGTCAAGGGGAAACCAAATTAAAACACTAGTAGAACAGATTTCTGGTGCAAACAAACAATATGAGGCTGCAAATAGGTATTAGATTATTGCCAAAGCTGTATTAGATCTCAACAGATATTTAATACATTATTGCCAAGATTCTTTTACTCAACAAGATAGGCTTCCTCAGATAATGAACTCTTGTGTAGTCTTAGCTCCACATTATACTGAGATTCTTAAAATTATAGAACAATTAAAGAACAAGAAATCTTATGGAGTGGACTGTATTACAGTAACCGAGGTAAAGAGAAACAAAGAACAGTTCTCAGTTCTCTTGGTAGAGCTAATAGCACGGATGTTAAGAGTCGGGAAGCTATCCTACAAATTTACTCTCATTTAAGATAATTCCTATATATAAAAAGGGACCACCAGATGACTTTTGCAATTACAGACCAATAACAATACAGTCAGTTTTAAATAAGATAATAGAAAATTATATATTTTCCCATATAAGCAAATATTTACATCAATATGGACTGTTAAACAACTCTCTATTCTCATATCAGAAGGGCAAGAGCACACAGACATTATTAGAGAACTTAGTAAACTCTCTAAACTTACATTTAAACAACTTCATATTAATTTTAATCAATAACTTCATATTGATTTTATTTATAGATTTGGCCAAAGCATATGACCTAATTGATATCCCAATATTGCAACAGAAATTACTGAAGTATGTTATAAGGGGAAGACTCAATCAACTCCTAGCAAATTATTTAACCAAGAGAAAAATAACAGTAGAAGTAGAAAATACAAAGGGAAAATCTTATAATGTAAAGAGAGGAGTACCTCAGGGCACTCATGCTGGGCCAATCATGTTCAACATCTATACAAATGACATATTCGAAGTAATAAAGAACTCCTTTATAAAAATCTATGCAGATGATATAATCTTATATACAATAGGAAAGAACCTAACAAAAATGGTGAATGATTTAAACAGGATGCAATACATTTACAAACTTGGTTGCACGATAATAAATTAGCACTCAGCTTTGAAAAACAAAATTTTTGATAAGACCTCCTCATCAAACCTTGGACATTCAACCCTCTATCAAATTGCACAAACATGATTGCCTACATGATCAGAATTTCAAGAATTGCAAATGTCTGACTGTGGAAGAAATTTCAAATCATTGTTACCTTGGGTTATGGATTGACTACAGTCTAAGTTGGGTAATGCATATAACAAACTAGTACAAAAAAATGAGATTTTATGTGTACTTTTTCTACTACATTAAGAATAAGTTAAATCTTAGAACAAAAGTTACCTTATTTTATGCATTAGTGGACTCCCAACTCAATTATTTAGTAAATATATGGGCACAGGCAAATAAAACAGAAATAAGGGCAATAAACAACTTAATGAATAGGATTCTGAAACTTTTAATGGGGACAAACTCTTGGAATGACCTGAACAAGAGAAGGCAATTTTTGTTGAAACATAAAATACTGTATCCAGTTCAAAAACTGAAGTTAAATCTATTCTTAAAAAATCTTAACACTATTTTTAAAGAGTCAAATCTGCAAAGAAATGTCTCACAAAATTTAAGGAACCCAAAAGCAATTACTTTGCCTCACCCTAGGATACTAAATACATTTGGAGATAGGCACACAATGAATATAATAAACAACTTGTTGGCTAGCATTGATTTCAGGCTCAGGAGAAGTTAGCCCCATCTCCAAATTAAAATTCCTAATAAGAAAATTCTTGATACTCAATGACACAGTAGATTAGAATTGATATGCAGATAAACTACTATCTCTGTTAACAGTGTGGAATATACTATGTGTAGTGACTTCATAGTCTTTTCTGTAAGAACAAATTTGTACAAAACTGTTGTAAAGGAAGAATTACAACTTGTTGTCAAGAAATTTACTTTTCTTAACAAGTTCATTTATTGTAAACAAATTCTCTTGATAAATAAAATTGTATTGCATTGTATTATTATAATTTTAATTTTTATTATACAATAAAATACAATACAATTTTATCAATTAATGCATAATATAAGGTTACTTTTGTTCTTAGATTTAATTTATTCTTAATGTAGTAAAAAAATACACATAAAATCTCATTTTCTTGTACAAATTTGTTATATACATTGCCAACTTAGACTGTAGTCAATCCATAACCCAAGGTAACAGTGATTTGAAACTTCTTCCACAGTTAGACATTTGCAATTCTGGAAATTCTGATCATGTAGGCATTCATGTTTATGTAATTTAATAGACGGATGTATGTCCATTGTTTGAGGAGGAGGTCTTATTACCAAGAATTTTGTTTTTTCAAAGCTGAGTGCTAATTTATTATCATGCAACCAATTTTGTAAATGGATTACATCCTGCTGTAAATCTATTGCCATTTTTGTTATGTATATAAGATTATATCATCTGCATAGATTTTTATAAAGGAGTTCTTTATTACTTCGAATATGTCATTTATATAGGTGTTGAACATGATTGGCCCTGCATATGTACCATGAGGTACTCCTCTCTTTATATTATATGATTTTCCCTTTGTATTTTCTACTTCAACTGTTATTTTTCTTTGGTTAAATAAGATGCTAAGAGTTGATTGATTCTTCCCCTTATTCCATATTTCAGTAATTTCTGTTTCAATAATGGGATATCAATTAAGTCATATGCTTTGGTCAAATCTATAAATAAAATCATTATGAAGTTATTTTTGTTTAAATGTAAATTTAAAGAGTCTACTAAATTCTCTAATAATGTCTGTATCTAATAATGTCTCATATCAGAAGGGCTCTTGCCCTTCTGATATGAGAATAGCATATTATTCTCATATCAGAAATATGAGAATATAATAATAATTATTATTATTATTATTATTATTATTATAATTTCACTCATAGAGCTGCTTTTACGTTTTTCCGATACACTGGCACGTCTTCAATCATAGGTAATCTAAACAGCAAAGCAGAAAAACAGCAAAGCGTTCTTTACTTATGTAAACTCTAGAAGGAAGGGGATGAATCAGATTCGTCCACTTGATATTGATGGGTCAACTGTTGATGATCCTGCTCAGGTAGCTAACAAACTAAATGAATATTTTGCATCGACATTCACACATGAGGAGTTATTTAGCGAGGGGAAAGCCAGAGGTGTATTCAACTCTAGCAGTAAGCTAGAGAATCTTGTAATAACTGAGAGTAAAGTGGAGGAGAAATTGTTGAAGATAAACACAAGAAAGGCACCCGGGGTAGATGGGATCTATCCAGTTATATTAAAGGAGGCAGCAGAGGATGTAAGCAAACCCTTAGCCATAATTATGAGAGCTTCCTTGGACTCAGGGGAGGTACCCACAGACTGGAGATGTGCAAATGTGACGCCAATTCACAAAGGAGGATCAAAGGCTGACACAAGTAATTATAGACCTGTGAGTTTAACTTCTGTTCCAGGAAAATTAATGGAGGCACTAGTCAAAGAAGCACTGCAGGATCATTTAGACAAGACTTCAGTTATAGCTCGGACACAGCATGGTTTTGTTAAGGGGAAGTCTTGCCTGACCAATTTGATTGGATACTTTGATGCAGTCACAAAGGAACTGGATTCAGGGAATAACTTTGATATTATATACTTGGATCTTAGAAAGGCTTTTGATACTGTTGCATATGGAAGACTGCTGCACAAATTGGAGCAGTGTGACATTGGAGGCAAGTTGCTGCTGTGGATAAAGGGGTGGCTGAGGGGGAGAAGACAGAGAGTGATAATCAATGGACACTGATCGTCGTGGACTAGTGTTATGAGTGGAGTCCCTCAGGGCTCAGTGTTGGGTCCATTATTGTTTTCTGTATTTATAAATGATATTGATGATGGTATATCAAGCTTAATGTCGAAGTTTGCAGATGATACAAAGGTAGGCAGGGTTGTCAAGGACTCTACTGACACTATGCTGCTGCAACAGGATCTGGAAAGGTTGAGCAGATGGGCTGAGAGTGACAAATGAAGTTTAACATTGACAAATGTAAAATATGACATTTGACGAAAAATGCCAAATAAAATAGACAAATGACAAATGTAAAAAAAAAAGATAGGTGGAATAGGACCAGAGTATGTCTGCCAGGGGTAAAGGTTGATGACGTTGTAGAGCGGATATCATCTTTTAAGGGCACAAAAGGTGATATAGTTGTACATGTTGGCACTGATGATATTAAGAGTAGGAGACCGGCAGAATTACTTAGCAAGTACAGGTCACTGTTGAAAAAAAGCCGTGAATTAGGTTAAATTTGAAAGTGTCTGCAATTCTGCCCAGACACAATAGGAGGGAGTATATGATGAGAGCCTTGTCGATTAATTCGGCCCTGGAGGGATTGTGCAAGGCTCAAGGGGTAGAATTTTTTTCAGCCTGGACTGTACTTGTTAACAGGAGAGATTGCTTCTACAGGGATGGGATACACTTAAATAGAAAGGGTGCAAGAAGTTTTGCTGATGCTGTCGAGGCAGTGTTAGGTGGGTCGGAAAACTGCTAGTTCGGGGGGGATACAAGGTGTAATAGATTAACAGTGGCCACTGGCAGAGGTGGAAGTGATTCTTGCACTGCTATTGAAATGAGCAGAATCCTGAAAAACAAGATGCAGGATATTTCAGAGACTGCTGGGAGTCATTGCGGTACAAGTAAACACATGGGTTGTGTTAGGGTAGCTAAGAATAGAAACAGGTGCATGTATACCTGCGTGTACACCAATGCTAGGAGTTTGGTAAATAAATTTGATGAATTTGAGGTATTGCTCAAAACATCAAAGGCAGATATTGTTGGGATATCGGAAATGTGGTGTCGCACAGATATGGGTATCTGTGCGACACCACATATACACAGACTTTCTATACACAGTAATGTGTATAGAAAGGATAGACAGGACAGGAGGGGAGGAGGGGTTATGCTGTTAATTAAGAAGCACATAAAGAATGAAGCATAGGGAAATCAAAATTGGGAGTAGGAGTGTGTTATAGGCCTAATGACTCTGATGAGTATAATAAGATATTGTACAGGGAAATAGAGTGGGCCAGTAAATCAGAGAGTCTTATAATGGAGGATTTTAATTTCCCAGATATTGACTGGAATTTGTGGGTTGGTCACTCACACACTAGCAAGGCTTTTGTGGATTTATTGGATGATTGTTTTCTACATCAGCATGTTCGTGAGGCAACAAGAGGGAGCAATACTCTTGATCTGATTATCAGTAGTGATTCTTCATGCATTAAGAATCTGCAGATAAATGAACCACTAGGTGGCAGTGATCACAGTGTGTTGAAGTGGGATTTACTCAAGGAGGTAACTACCATCAGAGGTAAAGGGAAGGGTTTTTGTTTTCGTAAAGGCGACTATGATGGTCTGAGACAGTATTTAAATTCTATACAGTGGGACCAACTGATGATGTTACCAACAGCAAACTCAAAATGGGAAGTATTCAAGGAACTAATCTTGGAGGCTACCAGGCTTTACATACCAACTAAGAAATATTGTTCAAGGTTTAGGCCTAAATGGTTGTCAGATGAACTAATGAGACATGTGGCAGAGAAGAAAAATGCATGGGATACATACAAATTAATGGGTGACATGGAAGCTTATGATAGATATAAGTTGGTCTGTAACCAAGTCACAAAGGAGATTAGGCAGGCAAAGGCAGACCACGAAAAATCCTTGGCAAAGGATGCAAAGAAAAACAGAAAAGAGTTCTTTACATATTTAAACTCAAGAAGGAAAGGGTTGAATCAGATTGGTCCACTGGATATTGATGGTTCAACAGTTGAGGATCCTGCTCAGGTGGCTAACAATCTAAACGAGTATTTTACATCTACATTCACGCATGAAGAGTTATTCAGGATGGAGAATGATGTAGGTAAAGTAAACATTTGGCAGTGAGCTGGATGATTTTGTAATAACTGAGAGGAAAGTGGAGGAGAAATTGTTGAGGATAAACATAAAAAAGGCACCTGGGGTGGATGGGATCTATCCAGTTATATTAAAGGAGGCAGCAAAGGAAGTAAGCAAACCCTTTGCCATAATTATGAGAGCTTCTTTGGACTCAGGGGAGGTAACCATACACTGGAGATGTGCAAATGTAACCCCAGTTCACAAAGGAGGATCAAAGTCTGACACAAGTAATTATAGACCTGTTAGTTTAACTTCTGTTCCAGGTAAATTAATGGAGGCACTGGTTAAAGAAGCACTGCAGGATCATCTAGACAAGAATTCAGTTATAGCTCAGACGCAGCATGGTTTTGTTAAGGGCAGGTCTTGCCTGACCAATTTGATTGGATACTATGATGTAGTCACAAAAGAACTGGATGCAGGGAATAACTTTGATATTATATATTTGGATCTTAGAAAGGCTTTTGATACTGTTGCACATGTAAGACTGCTGCACAAATTGGAGCAGTGTGGCATTGGAGGCAAATTGCTGCTATGGATAAGGGGATGGTTGAGTGGCAGAAGACAGAGAGTGGTAATCAATGGACACTGCTCAACGTGGACTAATGTTATTAGTGGAGTTCCTCAGGGTTCAGTGTTGGGTCTGTTGTTGTTTTCGGTGTTTATGAATGATATTGATGATGGGATATCAAGTTTAATGTCCAAGTTTGCAGATGATACAAAGGTTGAGGGGGTTGTTAAGGACACTACTGACGCTATGCTGCTGCAACAGGATCTGGAAAGGTTGAACAGATGGGCTGAGAGGTGGCAAATGAAGTTTAACATTGACAAATGTAAAGTACTACATATGGGAAACAGTAACCCCAGAGCAACGTATCAACTCTGCGCTACTACACTGACAGTGGTGGAGAATGAAAAGGACCTGGGGGTAATTGTGCAGGCAGATATGAAGTTCTCTGAGCAGTGCAGACAAGCTGCTAGAGTAGCTCATGGTGTCTTGTCAATGATATACAGGAATGTTTCTAGCAGGGATAAGGAGGTGATTATTCCCTTGTATAAGGCAATGGTTAGGCCACATCTTGAGTACTGTATACTGGTCTGGAGGCCTCATTTCAAGAAGGATGTAGAGCTGCTGGAACGGGTACAGAGAAGGGCAACAAAATTAGTGAATGGAACAAAGGGTTGCTCTTACAAAGAAAGGCTTAAGTTTTGCAAATTACAGAGTCTGGAGACTAGGCACCGGCGAGGTGATCTGATAGAGGTGTATAAGGCTTTGAATGGTTTGAGCATGCTCAATGCCAATGGGATTCTTCATCCTGCTCAGAATAATCACCTCAGAGGGCATAAATTCGAATTGAGGAAGGACGGATGTCGGATAGATGTGCGGAAATTTGCCTTTGGCCAGCGGGTGGTTGGTTGGTGGAACCGACATCCATCACTTGTTGTTGAAGTTGATAGCCTAAACAAATTTAAAGCTCAACTGGACAGGTATTTCGAACGAACGGAGGGGTGAAATGGGAGTGGTGTGTGTTTTTTTTTTTTTTTTTTTTTTGGCTGATGGTGAATAAGCTTGCTTTCTTGCATCATATGCCTCTACTAATGCTAATGCTAATACTACACATGGGAAACAGCAACCCTAGAGCAACGTATCAACTCTGTGGTACTACACTGGCAGTGGTAGAGAATGAAAGGGACCTGGGGGTGGTTGTGCCAGCAGATATGAAGTTCTCTGAGCAGTGCAGACGGGTGCAAGAATAGCTCATGGTGTATTGTCAGTGATATATAGGAATTTTTCTAGCAGGGATAAGGAGGTGATTATTCCCTTGTATGAGGCAATGGTCAGGCCCCACCTAGAGTACTGTATACTGGTCTGGAGGCCTCATTTCAAGAAGGATGTAGAGCTGCTGGAACAAGTACAGAGAAGGGCAACAAGATTAGTGAATGGAACAAAGGGGTGCTCTTACGAAGAAAGGCTTAAGTTTTGCAAATTACAGTATCTGGAGACTAGGCACCAGCGAGGTGATCTGAAAGAGGTGTATAAAGCCTTGAATGGTTTGAGCATGCTCAATGCTGATGGGATTCTTCTTCTCGCTCAGAATAATCACCTGAGAGAGCATAAATTCAAATTGAGGAAAGACAGATGTAGGATAGACATGCGGAAATTTGCCTTTAGCCAGCGGGTGGTTGGTTGGTGGAACAGACTTCCATCCCTTGTCGTGGAAGTTGATAGCCTAAACAAATTTAAAGCTCAACTGGACAGGTATTTCGAATGAATAGAGGGGTGAAGTGGAAGTGGTTTTTTTTTTTTTTTTTTTGGCTGATGCTGCATAAGCTTGCTTTCTTGCATCAAATGCCTCTACTAATGCTAATGCTAATCTCTCCAAAGTCCAGTGATGCCCTCATAATTAATCCTAATGGTTCATGCCCTCTCTTCCCTCCTATTTCAAAGGCCTTGGTATGTGCCATCAACTCCAAGAGCCTTATTTGCCTTCAGGCTCAAAGTCTTTCTAATAATAATCTTCTGAAATATGCTTTCCAATTTCACTTGAAATTATGAACTACTGACTTAATTGGTAAGGAAAATCATTAAGGTAATGATCAACATTTTGCACTGTTTTCTTCATAAGACCAGTGCAAAATGTTGATTATTACCTTGATGATTTTCCTTATCATTTAAATCAGACTGATTGGTCAGTAGTTAATGATTTCACTCTTAGAGTGTAGTTTTGTAAAGGAAAAATCATGTTTAACCAACCTGATTAGCTACTTTACCAAGTTATTATTTGACAATGTCAAAATTATTGACACAATATCAAACAAATTTATTTAACATTTTCAAAATTAATTTTGATAATTAATTTTGAAATTGATTTGGACTTTAGCAAAGCATTTTACTTAGTCCTGAATACAACGTTACTGTATAAGATACAACATATTGAAATCAAAGGGAAAATTCTTAGATGGTTTTCAGTCAGGATGACCACAGGGAAAGAAGTGGAGGATTCCGATTAGTTGCTATTCTTCCCATGTACCGAACACAAGTGCCGAAGTGTGGTTCCCAAGGGTACTTGGGAACCACACTTCAGTACTTGTACCAGGGTTGTTTTTGATTTCCTTGAACAACACTGACAAACTGTAGAAGGCATGATGTTGAGGTCAGTAGAGTAATTATTAAACAGTGCCAAGCAGAGGATTTCTTCAGGATGAGCTACACAGACTTTGAGGATAATCAGAAAAGTGGCAACTGTGTTTTAATGCAGCAAAATGTAGGGTCCTTATCTTGGTGGAGTTTATCTAAAAAGAGTAGAGAAAAAAATGAATTTGAATACCATTGGATATGAAGACCTCCGAGCAGTAGAGAAGGGACAAAAAAGACATATGGTGTCCTATTGATCATTTATTAAACAATATATCAATATTTCTAAAATAATAAGAGAAGTTTACCTCAATATAATATGTAGAACACTTCTGTATGATACTCTCCAGAAATTAAAACGAAAAAATTGAAAAAAACCTTACATTAGAGTAACAAATTATTTAAAAAATAATTAAAAATCAATTTAACACAATAAAACTCAATTTAGCACAATTAAAAATAAGAAAATTAATTAAAAGAATTTAACGAAAAAATTGCAAAACGATTTTTCTTCCTAAATCTGACAACGCTTTTCAACCGTATATCGTGATCACAGGAATGAAAATTACCGAATAAGGGTGAGTATGAAACTTAAATAGGGATTATTTGTCTTCGTGCATGTGTGTAAAAGCACACGAATTGGAGATGAGATATGGCTGATAAACATTAACAGAATTTTCGTGTAATTTAATTTCTATGGTTTCTGCAGTTAATAGTCGCATATAATTATGTTGGACACTATGTATTTTGGCCTCGTTAAATAAAAAAAAAGGATGATTATCGTTAACGGCATGAAAGGCTAATTCTGACGCTGTTGAATGAGAAGCATGAACTGAGGCCACATGTTGATTAACACAAATATTCAAAGGAAAATGCGTCAAACCTTGGTAAGACGAGTTGCGATCACCGCAAGAAATGTTGTATACCAGGTCATTAATTTGTGTTGCGAACAAGGAAATGACTGAGTGACTGTTCAGTATAGTGTGTAATTTCCGTATTGGCCTGGCCACAATCTTAAATTCGGTATCTTTAAAGAATCTGTTAAGTTGTTTGTGCTACTGTTCAACATATGGGACAGAAATAAAGATTTTTTTCATATTACTATTGTTGGTTGGTGTAGTATTTTGTATCCTATCAGCTTGTACCCTAATTCAGTTTATTGTAGCAAGGGGATAACCCCTGTTTAAGAATCTACTGGTTAATATTTGTATTTCTGAGCCCAAAGCAGATTCTGTCATTGAATATTTGTAGGCATTTAGAAATTGATTAAAGATAATCGATCTTTTGTAGGTGAATGGGTGATAGCTGTTATAATCTAGAAGCATACCGGTGTTTGTAGGTTTTCGATACAACCTCTTTCACCACCCTCCTGATGTTACCTTTTACCAATAAGACAAGGTCATCAGCAAAAGTGACCCTGACTGTAGGGCCTAAATCTTTTGTCAGGAACTCATCAAGCACTGAGGTTCAAAAGAATGGACCTAGTACCGAACCTTTTGTAATTGGGTGTTTTATTTCTTGGAACTGTGTGCGTACTGCTACATGTCTATTACCAAGATAGATGTTTATACATCGACATAGATTTTGTGGTACATTTGTCTGGCAGAGCCTTCTGAGGATACTTGGCCACCAGAGGGTGTCAAATGTACCAGCAAAGTCATTAGATATTGCCAGCATGTACTTTTGATGTTGAGACAATCAGTGTATTACAGCAGAACTGGTCCACCTTCCCATGGTAAAGACGAGTTCAGAATCAGCTGTCCAGGTGATTGCCTTTTTTTATTATTTAATTTAATCGTAAGGTAAGATTAAATTTATTTAATCTTATTTTAAAAAAATTTATTTCATTAAACAATTAGATTAAATATATTTAATGTTACTACTGTATATATATATATATATACACACACACACACACAGATGGAGCATAAAATGGATACTCTCATTTGTTTATTTCTTTAGAACAAAAAGATAAGAGATAAATAAAATGGGTGTATATATACACTATTTACAATATGTTGGAGTAAAGATTTTATAAAAATGACCCTTCATGTAAATGCTGGATTAATACAATCCAGATTATCTTTGAATCCCTCACCAGAATGATCTCCAGATTAACCTAAAAAAAACAGGGACTGAATCAGAAAAAGATACAAAAAAAGAAAGAAGAGAGAGAGAGGGAGACTTTAGGTGTCTGCTCTTCTAAGGAATTGATGTGGTTGTAAAAAGGTTGCCAACAGAAACTGCTTGCTCTAATTGCACATTTCATTGTTGAGTTCTTCTCCTTAGGAAAATTTTTGTGGCTATGTTGTCTAATATAGTGATGGTGAGTTCACTCTTGGCCTGGACCCAAGAGTCCAGATTGCAGCAGTAAGGCTATTATGATGTTGTCATAGTGATGACAGTAAAAAAAAAAATATGCGACCAGTTCTCAGGTACCCCACAAATGCAAGAATCAGAAAACCAGAAAATTATTAGGGTAGAACCAAGATTTAACATCTTTCTTAAGGGCAAAGTCCACCCTTAGAATGAATGCTATGGTCACTAGACCTTTGTCAGAGGATGGCGAATACCCCTGCCAGATTTTTATTAGCTTCTGACAGCATCTGGATTTTCCATTTTGGGGTCAGCTTGTCTGTTGATTGAAATGTTCATTATTTTCTTGTGCTGATTTACTAAATGAAGTAACTGAAGCCTCTGTAAATGATGTGCAAGTCCAGGGAAAGAGATCCTGTGATAACTTGCAGGGTTGAAGTAGAAAATGTCCGCAAGCATGCAAGATGGCTGACAGCATAGCCTTCTGGATAGTGTGCAGAGTGTTTTTCTCAGTGTGATATTGGTTATCCTGCGATACCAAGGCATCAGCATCATGCAATGGTTATTGGAATGAATACTGCCTAATATTTTCTTTTTATTATTGACATTAAAAACATTTTTACTGGCGTTATTCCAAGAATTTTGTAATGAAAAAACATCATGCGAAAAATGTTACAGAAGTGACATCATCTTCAGCTTCTGCCAGAAGTGAATTATTGCAATCATACTTGTATGATGGCAACAATAATTTATCTTCTTCTAGACCAAATTTAATGAAATTTTGCATGGAGCTTCATTTTAGCTCTATATTAGAGGAAAAACTTTCAGACCTCTGAAAATTGCAGTAGTTTTTCCATTGCAGTAATTTTTTCACAAAATAAACGGGACAATGTGGATGAAAGCATATCGTTGGAAGCTAAAGAATTTAGAAACAGAAATATTAAGGTTTTAAGATACAACAAAACTTTTGGAAACTGGGAAATGTATTAATTCGAAAACGCATCTGGTTTCAAGTCACTTGGTGTTTTCAGATTGAATGTGATTTTTTTCTTTACAATTAAACTCTTAGTCCGGAAAAGAGTTCTGCACATTAATGAAAACATTCTTCAACTTGGGCATGTCATCAGATCTTTTGATAAATACTACACGTAATGGAACAAGTATAGATGGTGTATTTAGTCTTGAACTAAAATCTCTTCAATGTAAAAATTATAGGTCCTACTTTAGTCATCACAGACCAATACTTTCAGTAACCAATATGTAACCATTATTAATAAAGGTGTCTCCGTAGCCAGGTGGGGAGGAGCAGCAGCAGCAGCAGCAGTGCGTAGCACACGCTTCTTGATTAGACCGGGGTTCGAGCCCATCACCACTGGATGCGGAAAGGTCAAGGGAATGACCACCGCATATTCCCGGAGCAATATGGCCTTAGTTGCTAATGCTCCTAAAAACCAAACAACAACAACATTATTAATAAAATTTAAATATTATTATATTATTATCTGTGAATTTTATTAATATCTGAAAATCAAAATGCTTTTAACGCCTGCCGATGACTCTTAAATGTAAAACATGTTAAATATGCTAGCAGCAGGACACATTATGTACCTGGTAAGGATTTTTTATTTTATTATTTTTTTTTTATTTCTTGTGTGAAAGCAGTCTTGTGCTAACCCTGCTATGTTTATGTGAGAACCAGCAAAACTGATCAGTGTAGTAGTGAATATGTTTGTGCTGTGTTAGGTTGTGTTGTTTTATGTTCAGTGATTGTCCTCTTAGCCCATTGAGTAAAAGAATATATTAGTCAAAGGTTTCCTTCCTTTCCCTGTAGAGGTGACCACATGATCAGACTGTACAAGTGTTCCAAAAGTATCAATCACATACTATAAATCCCACCTATTATCCACAGAACAATGGTCAACAAAAAAAAAAAAAAAAGAGTAACAGTCAGTAAGAATGAAGCTCAAAATGACCATAACAGGTGCTCGCCCGAAAAAGATCAGGCAAAGTCAAATGCTCCACAAGAGTGGTGTTAATGGAACTCATTGACCACGATATACCATCCTTGCAGCAAAATGAGCTGCACAGATCAAGCAAAGAGAGTAACAGTGTGTTGAGAAAATTTTTCTCAACAGTGTTTGTTGAGAAAAAAAAATTCTGAGTTACCCTGAGAGAGAGAAGGGAATCACCAAGAAAGAGAAGAATGATGATATCCAGCTCATATATATATGAGCTGGATATCATCATTAATATCCAATTAAATTCAAAATAAGTTTAAAATATTAAACTTATTTTGAATTTAACCAGCGATTTTTGGAAGTTACGACTCCCGGTGTTGGCACCAATATTATTGAACTAGCCGAAATGTTGTAGTCGATAAGAAATAGCTTAACGTATATATATCTCGAACTGATAGCGTAAGGTATAAAGCTAAACTAGATAGCGTAAGGTATAAAGCTAAGGTATAAGGTATAAAGCTAAGGTAAGGCGTAAGGTATAAAGCTAAACTAGATAGCGTAAGGTATAAAGCTAAACTAGATAGCGTAAGGTATAAAGCTAAACTAGATAGCGTAAGGTATAAAGTTAAACTAGATAGTAAGGTATAAAGTTAAACTAGATAGCGTAAGGTATAAATTTAAACTAGATAGTGTAAGGTATAAAGTTAAAGTTAGATAGCATATTACTAAGCACTGTATTAGGAATTTGTTACCTTATTATACTATTGTCAGTTAATCAAAAATATTATTAATCTTATTAAATTTCATTGTTAATTAAATTGTATTTAAATGGAAATGATGACCCAGACTAGAGCTGCGAAGCAAAGACCACAGACTAGCGAGGTACTGTGGCTTGGAGGAGAAATGAACGGGGCGATTCTCGAACGCATCAATCTCAAAAAACGTGCGAAGTGTGAAATGTTTGCCAAGGAGGATGCCTTTGTGTGTGCCAGGTGTCTGGAGTGTCGAGAAATTAGGTGCCAACTCAGAATTCTGATGGGCATCTATGAGAGCTTGAGGTGTAGAGTAAATGCCCTCGAAGAAATTGATATGAGGGGCCCCATCAGGCTCTCAGCGGCAATCTCCAAGGCAGAATGCGCTGGTCCCAAAAGAACTAGTTATTGTTGGTGACTCTATTGTCAGGGAGTTGGGAAATATACTACGTAAGAAGGATAGATGGAACAGGACCAGGGTATGTCTGCCGGGGGCAAAAGTTGATGACGTTGTAAAGCATCTTTTAAGGGCACAAGTTGATGACGTTGTAAAGCATCTTTTAAGGGCACAAAGGGTGATATTGTTGTACACATTGGAACTAATGGCATTAAGAGTAAGAGATCTGCAGATTTACTCAACAAGTACAGGTCAATGGGGAAAAAAAGTCGTGAGTTAGGTTTGAATGTGAAAGTGTCCGCAATTCTGCCCACACATAATAAGAGGGAGTACATGATGAGAGCCTTGTCAATCAATTGGCCCTGGAGAGATTGTGCAAGGCTCAAGGGGTAGAATTTTTTTCAGCCTAGTCTGTGCTTGTTGACAGGAGAGACTGCTTCTACAGGGACGGGATACACTTAAATAGAAAGGGTGCAAGAATATTTGCTGGTGCTGTCGAGGCAGTGTTAGGTGGGTCAGAAAACTGCTAGCGTGGGGGTTACACAGACTAAAAGGTTAACAGTGGCCGCAGGCAGAGGCAAGAGTGATTCTTGCACTGCTTCTATTAGAATGGGCAGCAGACTGAAAAGCAAGGTAATGGAGATTTCCAGTCATAGTGGAACAAGTAAATACATGGGCTGTGTTAGGGTGGCTAGGAGCAGGAATAGGTGCATGTATATTTGCATGTACACCAATTCTAGGAGTATAGTTAATAAATTTGATGAGCTTGAAGTGCTAGTCAAGACATCAAAGGCGGATATTGTTGGAATATCAAAGGCGTGGTGTCACACAGATATAGCCAGTGCAGAGTTGAAATTTGGGGAGTACAATGTGGATAGGAAGGAAGGAGGGGTTATGCTATTAGTTAAGAAAAACATAAAATCTAAGGAAGTGCTTCCAATTGTTCTTGGTGGGCAATGCAGTGTTGAGTCTGTTTGGTGTGAAATAATGCATTGAAAGCACTCACAACACCCAAACAGAAATGAACTCTTCCATTTACATGGAGACAGAATGATTGACAGGGTTCTTCTCATGGTGGTCAGATAGTACTTTTGTTAGTCTTTGTCCTGAGATCTTGCTTGGGGTTCTTGCTAGCTTTGTATGGGCATATAAAACAACTGGCCCAGGAAGTTTAAATACTATCATTTACTGCAATCATTTTTCTTCATTTAACATAATTACTGTTAAGGTTGCACTCTAACTTAAATATCACAATATGTAAACAAATTGTACAAGAAAAGCATTAAGAAACATGCATCTTGTATCTCATCGCTAAAAATGACACATTTTTCAGTTGTGCCTTGTGAAATGAAAATAAAAATGTTTTCAGTGAAATTTAATTTCACTGACATTTGTATTTTATATTTCAGTTATAATATTATAATATATATTATATATATTAGATATTATATATTATAATATCAATACTTGACACTGTTCAAACAGTCTAGTTAATCACTTGCTCAAAGATAGATAGCCAATGTGAACACATATACAAATCGTTTTTTTTACTTTGGTTGCATACATTAAATGAGATGTTTCAATCTGTGTTTCTTTTTAGCACTTCTTTCTAGATGTAGGTGTTTGCCAAATATTCATCTGCATTCGTAGGAAAATATGCAGATTCCTTTTGGCATGCCAATTAATCATATGACAAGAACAGACTATTACCACCCATCAAATGCTCCATCTTCTCTTTTAATATCCTAATTACTTCATTTTTTAGGTCTACTGTAACAGGGACATTATCAACACTAAGTGCCAGACAGATTTCTAAAGGAATCTCACATGCTTTTGGGTTGTTCAGAAGATGCTCAGTATTGTATCCTGTACCATTGCCTTCCCACACTGGCACTGGGAACAAGGTACTTTCAGTGTGATATATATATATATTTTTTTTTTTTTATTGTGAAAGTTATAGGCCAAATGACAATAATAAATTTGAAAAACAACTATACAGACATATAGCATCGGTAAGTAAATCAGAATATCTAATCATGAGGTTTTCAACTTTCCAAATGTTAATTTCATACCAACTAAGAGATATTATTCATAGTTTACACCTAAACTGATATCATCAGACAAGTTAGGGATTACTACCTGGGAGTCTGATGGAACTAATATTTAAGGTACACTTGTGAGTCAAGTGAACCAAATTTCAGTGAAGTCTTGTCATTCTGCTTACTTGCTAAAAGGGTGGTTCCCATCTGCAACCACCAAACCATCTTCTTGCACCTTCATGATGGTGTTAGTAATCTTGGGTATAAATACCTGTGTGTTCGAGTTCGAAATGCTGCACCTAGTATACTTATGAACCAAATTAAGCAAGGGATGATGTGTGGTGCCCCCCCCAACACAGCCCTTTGTGTAGTGGGCAGTAATAGGTGGTAGGTGACTCTTGTTAACTATTGAATGGAGGAACCCATGTTTAGTCTCGAGAGCAAACCACCAGCAACCCCCATTTCTTGTTGCCTGCTCTGCATTTACTTTATTACTGAATATATTGCGAATTCAAACAAAAAACGAACTGAAAAGTGTGGGGGAGGGGTTCCCATCATGCATTTTGATTGATATTTTTCGAGATTATGATGGGCATTGTGGTGAGATCCAGCCCTCCTTACATTTCAAGAGTACAGCTATAAATTGGCGGTCGCAGGCCGGCCACAAGATAATCCACTGGACAAAACATATCCGTAACTCTCTAGGAGACATTCAGATTAGTTAACATAATCTTGCTTTCTCTTCTCTGAGGAGAGCTGGAGGGAGTCCAAGTACCGTGTATGGGGAGGGGGGCTTTGTCGAGGTTATGTTATGTCAAGGGGCTGGATATTTTCTTGTTGTATATGTGCCTTATCCAAAAACGTTATTTCATACAAAATGTTTCTTCCCCCCCCCCAACTCTACATTTAGTTTAATACTGAATACATTGCAAATTCAAACTAAAAAAATTTACTAAAATGTTTTTTTTTTTTTTTTTGCTTACTTGCTAAAAGATTTAAAACTCCCAAAAACTTGCTCATTGACATCACAAATATATGTGATCTCAGTTCCACTCTCAATGATGCCCATTTCCACCTGCAGCCTGCCAATCCCTATTTGCTTTTTCTGGCAGAATCCTAATTATTGGTTGCCTCAACTGCTGCTCATCTCAATGATTGTAATTATTTGCTGTACAATTCCTTTCTCTTTAACAGTGGTACCTGTGCATATGTCCACTCGGATATTCTCTGTTTCTCTACTTCAATTTGTGAAATTCATCTGCTGCCTCTGTCATTCTGCCAGCTCCACTAATCACTAAGAACTCTTTGATTTCCTTTCTTTGAAACTCAACTTTCTCCATCTTTCCTTGCAGTGAGGTAATTTTCCTTGGTGAATTTAATATTCATAACTCCAGCTGGCTTCCATTTTTTAGTCTCCTGAAACCAGCTGGTTGGTTGAGATGCTGAAGCTTTTGCAGTTGCTAATGACCTCACACAGATTGTTCAATTACCTACCAGACAATTCTGGTAGGTAATACTCTTGATCTTTTTCTCATGAACAAACCTTCAAAGTACATGGTTGAAGTGAATCATCTTCTGGAAACCTCAGAGCACAAATTTGTGATGGTCTATTCTCCAGTGGAGCCTTTCTGTTGTAGCTATTCTCAACCTTGTTTTATTTGCATCACAAGAATGAAAATAGGATGATCTGTGAGATTTCTGTTCGTTTTATCCTTGGTTGGATTATTGTTTTAAATCTTCTGATGTCAATGCATATGACAGCACGATGAAACAAATGGCCCTCAGTCCCCAGCGGCTTTCACTCCCCCTCTTATGGCAGCGAGAGGATCAGAGTGGAAGCAGAGGGGTGCTAAGAATCTGTGGGAATGACCAGGCTGCCATGCACGGAAACTGAACTTGGCCTGTTACAGCGTAAGATCGCTCATCGGTGAAGACAGTATATTACAGCTGGAAAAGGAACTAGAAAATGTGAATTGGGATATCATCGGTTTGGCTGAAACAAGAAGAAGAAATGAATCACTTATAAGTTTATCAAGTGGAAATCTGCTGTACACAAATGGAAACAGTGAAAGGAGCGAAGGTGGAGTTGGGTTTCTGGTTCATAAAAATATAAAAAACAACATTTTGAAATTCAAAAGTACATCACCAAGGATGTCAAGACTAATACTTAAGAGGTACAAGCTGAAGGTTATAATAATTTATTCACCAACATCGAGCCATGATGATGAAGAGGTTGAAGAAACGTACACCAAAATTGCGAGTCTTCTAGATGAGCAGAAAATCCACTACACTATTATTATGGGGACTTCAATGCTAAGGTTGTAAAAATACAAAACAACGCAGAAAGGGGAACTAAAGGAAATTTTGGAATTGGTGAAAGAAATGAAAGAGGTGAAAGACTTGTGGAATTTGCAGAATCTCAAGGATTGTCAATAATGAACAGTTTTTTCAAGAAAAGGGTGAAAAGAAAGTGGTCATGGAAGAGTCCAAATGGATTAACAACTAATGAAATCCATTTCATACTCACTAACAGAAGATATACCGTGAATGATGTTACCATCCTGAAAAAGGTAAATGTTGGAAGTGATCACAGAATGGTAAGATACACACTTGATATAGATGTAGGAAAGGAAAGGAAAAAACTGACTCGAGTAAATAATACAAAGGTCTTTGAAATAACAGAGGAGGAGAAAAAGCAGTATGTACTGGAACTTAAGAACAAGTTTGAACTTCTGCAGACTCCTCAGTACCAAGATATCGACGAGGAATATTACAACTTTCTGAAAGTGATAAAGCCCAAGAAACCTATAGGGAAAAAGAAATCCAAAGAAGAAAAAATTAGTCAAGAAACACTTGTTATAATGAACCAAAGGTACCAAAGGTGTAGAGATGGGATACACTTAAACAAAGGTGGTGCAAAGGTTTTTGCCAGTATTATTTAGGATACCTTAAAGGTTCAGGGAAACTGCTAGTTAGCGGGGATGTGGGTAATATTGACACGCGTTTATCTGATAGTATTGGTCAAAGTAACTCTTGCACATACCTCAAGAGTTCTTATCTGTTACCCCAACTGGATATATTATCTAGATGTTCTGGGGGCATAAACGTTTTAAGTGAGAGGTAGCTAATGCCAGGGAAGAGAGCCTAAAAAACTTCAAGGGTTGTTAAATATACAAGAACAGTAAGTCTTAATTGTTTATATAGTAATGTTAGAAGTGTCGTCAATAAAATGAGCGAATTCGAACTGCTGGTTAAAACAAGTAACGCGGACATAATAGGGCTTACAGAGACGGGGTGCCACCCAGAAATTGGGGATGATGAGTTTCAGTACGGCTTTTTTATGTATTTAGGAAGGATAGGGTTGATAGAAGGGGTGGTGGGGTAATGCTTCTTATCAGAAGCAGCCTGAGTGCGACGATAGCTTTCCCAGATTCAGATGTTTCACATGCTAATATAGAATCTGTATGGTGTGAGATAGTTGGAAACAAAGGTTATCTTTGTTAGTTTGTTTGTTATCTATCTGGTTTTTAGGAGCATTAGCAACTAAGGCCATATTGCTCCGGGAATATGCGGTGATCATTCCCTGATCTTTCCGCATCCCCGTATTTGGTGGTGATGGGATCGAACCCCGGTCTAATCAAGAAGCGTGCGTTACGCACTGCTGCTCCTTCCCACCTGGCCACGGAGGCGCCAAGGAAACAAAGGCATAATGTGAGTAGGAGTAATCTAGACCAGGTGATTGTGAAGATTACGACGAAAACCTCTACATGCAAATGGAATGGCCAAGTAAGCGTCAATGTCTTATTATGGGTGATTTCAATTTGCCTCTAATTCATTGAAGTAAATGGGAAGGAAACTTGACATGGGGAACAAAATTTTTAAATCAACTAGATGACTGTTATTTGTATCAACATGTCAGGGAAAGTACTAGAGAAAAAAATATTGTAGACCTCATCATCACCCATGAATCAGATGACATAACAGGGCTGATAGTAGAGGAACCAGTAGCAGGAAGTGATCACGGAGTTCTACGGTGGATGATGATGAGAGAGGTAGCAGTAGTAAAAGGCAAAGGAATGAGTTTTAATTTCAGAAAAGGAAATTACGATGCCTTAAGGTGCTACATAGCCTCTGTTAACTGGGTAGATATCGCACAGAGAATGAATACAATTGAACTGTGGTATGCTTTTAAAACATTAATCACAGATGCCTTGAATGCGTATTTACCATTAAAAAAATACTGCACAAGGAGGGTTCCAAGTTGGATGAATAATGAAGTTGCCATGTTACTTGAGCAGAAAAAGGTGGCATGGAAAAGTTACAGAGCAATAAAAATTACTGAAGGCTATTACAGCTACAAGATGATCTGTAATAGAGCCACAGAAAAGGTTCGACAGGCAAAGGCAGTTTATGAGAAATCACTAGCAAACAGAGCAAAGGTGGGGGGGGGATAAGGAATTCTTCACATATATAAATGTCAAGAAGAGCAGGACAAACCAGATCGGATCTTGACGTAAGGGAAAGGGGATAGTATTAAATATACCAGCTTCCGTTGCAGATGAACTCAACAGTTATTTTGCATCGATATTTACAAATGAAAAACCTTTTGTGGCAATGGGAAATTGTGGGAGCGAAGTTTAAAAATATGTAATTAATGATACTGAAATTTCGCAAGATTATTTAATGAAAAAACTTTCAAGCCTACAGGCCAGTAAGGCTCTTGGAGTTGATGGAATATACTCTATAATCTTAAGTGAGGTGGCAAGTGAGTGCATTGAACCATTGAGGCTAATTATGCGAGCATCACTAGACTCTGGTCAGATTCCCTTGGATTAGAAAAGTGCCAATGTATCTTCCTTACATAAGGGTGGCTCTAAGAGTGAAGTGGGAAATTATCGACCTGTCAGTCTGACTTCAGTGGTAGGGAAAATCATGGAGGCAATGATCAAGGATAGAATTCAGGATCATTTGGATAGAATTGAAATTCTCGAGGATACTCAGCATTGTTTTGTAAAGGGAAAATCAGATTTAACAAATCTGGTTCGCTATTTTGAAAGGGTTACTCATGATCGGGATTTAGGGAATAATTTCGACATTGTTTATTTAGATTTCAGCAAAGCTTTTGACTCAGTCCCACATGAGTGATTGCTTGGAATCACTGGTTGGAATCACTGGGAAAATCCTTAGATGGATAGCAGGATGGCTTCAGGGCAGGAGGCCGAGGGTTGTGATAAATGGCTATTCCTCAGATTGGGTTGATGTCAGAAGTGGGATTCCCCAAGGATCAGTATTAGGACCGTTGTTGTTTTTAATTTTCATAAATGACATCGATGAAGGGATAGAGGGCGTGATGTCTAAATTTGCAGATGACGTTAAAATTGGTAGAGTAGTTAATGATCACTGTCAAGCTGAGCTTCTTCAGAGAGACCTAGATAGACTTCAGGAATGGTCATAAAAATGGCAGCTATGCTTTAATCCAACAAAGTGTAAGGTATTACACCTGGGAAACAGTAATCCCAAAATAACTTAATTACTTGGTGGAGTTCAACTAAAGGAAAGGAACTGCAGGAAAGGAACTTGGGTGTTATGATACGGTCAGACATGAAATTCTCTGAACATTGTAAACAGGTTGCAAGGAAGGCCCATGGTGTCCTATCAATGATCTATCGAACTTTTGCAAGTAGAGATAGGGACGTGATAATCCCATTATATAAGGCTTTTGTTAGACCACACTTGGAAAACTGTTTTCAAGTATGGAGACCGCACCTAAAGAAAGACATGGAGCTTCTTGAAAGGGTGCAAAGACGGGTAACTCACCTGGTGAGATCGGCAAAAGGGAGTCCTTATGAAGAAAGACTTCGAATATGTGGATTGCAGAGTTTGGAAACTAGACACCTTAGAGGAGATTTGATTGAGGTGTTTAAGGCTCTGAGAGACATCAGTAAAATGAATGAGGACGAAATTTTCAAGAGTATAAATGATGCTAGAACTAGGGGACATAAATTCAAGTTGGGGGGGGGATGTTTAGATTGGACTGCAGGTAGTTATATTTTAGCCAGCGAGTTATAAATTATTGGAATAAGTTTCCTTCATGGGTGGTAGAGGCTGACAGTTTGGGGAAATTCAAAGGTCATCTGGATAGTACATTCGGGTCAGGGAAGCGCATAGGATGATAGATTTAATTTGCTTTTCTTTTATTAATTATTATTATTTATTTTATTTTATTTTTATTTTTTATCATTGTTTTATATTTTTTTTATTTTTATTTTTTTGTCTGGTGCAGCATAAGCCATAGGCTTTCTTGCACCATGTGGCCATTACTAATACTAAATGAAGAGCAAGGTAAACACTGACAAGGAGAAAATTGAGTATACTGAGTTATGCAAAGCCATTAGAAAGAGGCTCAGAGAGGATATAAGAAGATTTAACATAAGAAAAGTAGAACAAGCATTAAGGGAAAACAAAGAACTTAAATCAACAGCCATGAGCAGTAATACAGAAAGACAAATGAAACTGATGAATAGCGATGGTGTACTTATAAAAAGACATAATTCAAATAGCAGAAGACTACTATAGAGAATTATACAAGGAGCGAGAGAATTATGCCAGCAGTGGAGAAGATGGATTGCAAATTAGTAACACATACTACATACCCAGTATTCTTCCTGATGAGGTATAACAGGCATATGAAGAAAATGAAGAATCAGAAAGCCCCTGGGGGGGATGAAGTTACTGTAGAGTTGCTAAAATTGGGAAGAAGAGACATAACACAAACTGGCAAGACTCTTCACAAAATGCATTAGAAAAGGTGTGACACCTAAGCAGTGGAATTATGCAATCATAGTTTTGCTGCATAAGAAAGGAGATAAATCAGTAATTGGAAATTATAGACCAGTTAGCTTGTTATCTCACATTTACAAGTTGTTAACAAGGGTCATTACTAACAGATTAGAAAGAATACTTGATGAGAATCAACCGAAAGAGCAAGCTGGCTTTAGGACAGGATTCTCAACTATGGATCACCTTCACTTAATATCAGAATATTCCTTCTCCAGCTAATGGAGAAAGCAAATGAATATAAAACACCATTATGCCTGGCATTTGTGGATTATGAAAATCATTTGACTCCATACAGCATAAGGCAATGTTTTGGCCACTTAAAAGACAAGGCATAGATTCCCCATATATTATGATTTTGAAGAAAATATATCAGAATGCCATCTCTTTTATTAGACTAGACAAAGACAATAGCAAATTTAAAATCGAGAAAGAAGTTTGATTTTAAATTTGCTACTGTTGAAAAAATTCGAAACAATATCTCCGAAGCTGTTTACTGCTGCCGTTGAGGAAGCTTTCAGAAGATTAGACTGGTCGCAGAAAAGAGTCGATGTGAATGGAGAGTACCTAAACCATTTATGATTTGCAGATGACATTGTGGTCATAAGCCATGATCCCAAAGAATTAGAGGAAAATCTTAATCAGTTATGCTCAGTTAGTAAGGATTTTGGACTAAAGTTGAATATGGCTAAAACAAAACTAATGATGAACAAGTATGCCACAGAAAGGGACATAATGATTGAAGGAGCAGTAATTGAAAAGGTGGAGTCATATACTTATCTGGGACAAGTTATTAGCTGTAATAATTATAAATGGCTGGAAGTCAAGAGAAGAATAAATTTTGGATGGATAGCATTCAGGAAATATAGTCACATACTGAAGAGTAATATCCCAGTTTGTCTGACACATAAAATAATGAACTAGTGTATACTCCCCACCATGACTTATGGAAGTGAAACTTGGGCACTCACCAAAAGAATGGAAGAGAAGCTGAGAACTACACAGCGAAGAATGGAATGAATCATATTGGGAATCAGACTGTTAGATAAGAAGATAAACACATGGATTAGGCAGCATACTCAAGTAAAGGACATTCTTATCAAAACTAAAGAACTAAAATGGTCTTGGGCAGGACACGTAACTCGAAGACATAATGAGAGATGGACTAAGAAAATAACAGAATGGTACCCAAGAGAGGAGCTAGAAGAAAACCTGGAAGAAAACGGCGGAGATGGATAGATGAAATTCATGAGTTTGTGGGTAGTAAATGGATGGCCATTGCACAAAACAGAAGGAACTCGAAAGTTGGAGAGGCCTTTATCGTTCAGTGGATTGAAAATGGCTGATGATGATTATTTCAAATTTCCTCAGATTAGGTCAGTGAAATTATTCTTGTAGGGATGATTTAAAATGTCATACTTAGTGTGCTAAGGTTGTTCAAGATAAGAATGCCGCATATTGTAACTGACTCGCTTCTAAATCTCTAGGTTCATTTTCTGCCTAAAATGATGCTTAAAACAATTGTAAAGTTGTTATTAATGAGGATCTAACTTGATTTTGAAGAGGCTGAAAGTATGAAACATGTGACACAGAAGCCTATGATAGGTATAAGCTGGTCTGTAACCAAGTTACAAAGGAAGTTAGGCAGGTGAAGGCAGATAACAAGAAATCTTTGGCAAAGGATGCAAAGAAAAACAGCAAAGAGTTCTTTCCTTATGTAAACTCTAGAAGGAAGGGGATGAATCAGATTAGTCTACTTGATATCGATGATTCAACTGTTGATGATCCTGCTCAGGTAACTAACAAACTAAATGAATATTTTTCAGCTACATTCACACATGAGGAGTTATTCAGGGAGCGGAATGCCAGAGGTCTATTAAACTCTGGCAGTAATAACTGAGATTAAAGTGGAGGAAAAATCTATCCAGTTATATTAAAGGAGGCGGCAAAGGAACTAAGCAAACCCTTAGCCAAAATTATGAGAGCTTCCTTGGACTCAGAGGAGGTACCCATGGACTGGAGATGTGCAAATGTGACCGCAATCCACAAAGGCTGATCAGAGGGAGACACAGATAATTACAGACCTGCTAGTTTAACTTCTGTTCCAGGGAATTTAATGGAGGCACTGGTTAAAGAAGCATTGCAGGATCATCTAGACAAGACTTCAGTTATAGCTTGGACACAGCATGGGTTTGTTAAAGGGAGGTCTTATCTGACCAATTTGATTGCTTACTATGATGTGGTCACAAAGGAACTGAAAGCCAAAAATAATTTTGATATCATATACTTGGATTTCAGGAAAGCTTTTGATACTGTTGCACATGAAAAACTGCTGCACAAATTGGAGCAGTGGGGCATTTGAGGCAAATTGCTGCTTTGGATAAAGGGATGGTGGATTGGGAGAAGACAGAGAGTGGTAATCAATGGACACTTCTCATTGTGGACCAATGTTATAAGTGGAGTCCCTCACGGTTCAGTGTTGAGTCCGTTGTTGTTTTCTGTATTTATAAATGATATTGATGCTTAATATCCAAGGCTTAATATCAGGCTTAATATCCAAGTTTGCAGATGATATGAAGGTTGGCAGGGTTGTTAATGATACTAATGACAGTACACTGCCGCAAGAGGATCTAGAAAAGTTGAGCAGATTTGCTGAGAGGTGGCAAATGAAATTTAACATTGACAAATGTAAAGTACTACATATGGGAAGCAGTAATCCCAGAGTAATGTATCAACTTTGTGGTACCATACTGACAGTGGTAGAGAATGTATAGGACCTGGGGTAATTGTTCAGGCAGATATGAAATTTTCTGAGCAGTGCAGACGGTCTGCAAGAGTAGCTCATTGTGTCTTGTCAATGATATACAGGAATTTTTCTAGCAGGGATAAGGAGGTGATTATCCCCTTGTATAAGGCAATGGGCAGACCACACCTTGAGTACTGTATACAGGTCTTAGGCCTCATTTTAAGAAGGATGTAGAGCTGTTGGAACGAGTACAGAGAAGGGCAACAAGATTAGTCAAAGTGTTGCTCTTACGAAGAAAAGCTTAAGTTTTGCAAATTACAGTGTCTGGAGAAGGACCTGCAAGGTAATCTGATTGAGGTGTATAAAGCCTTGAATGGTTTGAGCATGCTGAATGTGGATGGGATTCTTCCTCTTGCTCAGAATAATCACCTGAGAGGGCATAACTTCAATTTTAGGAAAGACGGTTGTAGGATAGGTGTACAAAAGTTTACCTTTGGTCAGTGGGTGGTTGGTTACTGGAACCAACTTCAATCTGTCGTAGAAATTGTTAGCTTAAATAGATTCAAGGCAGAACTTGACAAACATTTGGAGTGAGTGGATGTGGGATATAAGCAGCTGTGACAATGGCAACAGAATTATAAACAAAATAAATCAAATCAACCAAACCATTCTGGCAGTGAGAGCAGCAATACTGTTTTGTTTTTTTTTTTTTTGGCTGATTCTAGATAAGCTTGCTTTCTTGCAACATGTGCCTTTGCTAATCCTTATGCTGCTTGTCCATATGATTATCAAGAATTCTGGTCTCACCACGTATTAAAAATAAAGCCAATTTTCTATAATTCTACTTTTTTTCAAACTCTTGTAATGATTGTCTTGTTAAACCAGCTCATACCATTTCCAGTATACACCACTCAATACCTTCGTGTCAGAGCTTCTTTCCTGTCAGAATGTGCTGGAATGGCTTTCCAGAGGTTAAAAAAAAATAAAAAAAATTATATATTTAAAACAAAAAAATATTTATATTAAATAAAAATTATACATTATTACTAATGCCATTGGCAGAGAGTTAAGGTAGATGCACAGCTTGACATTGACACTCATCTGTCACAGTGTTTTCCAACCACAAAATTTAATTAATAATTAAAATGCTTAATAAAATCAGGGCCATCATGCAGCCATAAAAATATAGCTAAAAAAATAAATCCCAATAAGAAATATGACATCGTGCTTTTATTGTGGAAATATTTATAAAAATGATTTGAATAATGCATAAAAAATATCTCTTAAATTAGTTTTGTCCAATTTACTATACTTCTTAATTTGAAATGTAAAATTAGTAGTAATGACACCATTATTTAAGGCATCGCTGGGCAATGAGAACATGCTATTTATTGTGTAAGTGCGATATTATAGAAATATCAATAAAGGAAAAGATAACTTTATTAAACACACTGCAACAAAGAAGGAAGAGTGTAGGGTGCATGCAGCAAAAGTAACAAAAAGCCAAAATAATTTTGTTTCTTGAGACCACAGAAAAAAAATAATTAAAAAATCAATCAAAACTAACCATATAAGGCTTTCTAAAACTGCCGCAAATTCAAAAATTTGCTGCATTTGGAACCATGATTTTCTAAAAATTTTACCAATAGAGGATCACAGAATCCCCCCCCCCCCTCATTTATACGAGAATTCTTCAGCATTCTTTTTTTTCTTTTTTTTTTTTTATGAAACCCCAAACACGAAAGGTATCAAAACCTATAGTACTTAGTACCGTGCATGGGTTGAAGGAGAAGTATGAGGAGAGGGGGATGCCGGAAACTTTGCTCTAGAGACTAAACATGGGTTTCACCACTTCAAACCTCCATAAAGCAAGTGGTGGTATTTCACCGGTTGATGAAAGTCATCTACCACCTGAAAACTAGAAGTGTATTTTTAACTTGTGGTATCTTCTGTCAAAAGGTGCCACAAGAAGTTACCACAAGTTAAAAATATACTTCTAGAATGCTGAAGAATTCTCGTATAAATGAGGGGGGGGGTTCTGTGATCATTCTTGATGCCAAGAAAGTTCCATTTCCCGAGATGTTTCTCTTCTTGTTCTCAGCTATGCACCTGAGCTTACTCGTCTTCTGTGTTACGTTTTTATGCTTTTATATTCCTCTGTTATTTTTTCTTTCTGCTTGAAAAAGGATAGGAACAGGGGAGGGGTTATGCCCTTAGTTAAGAAGCACAGGAAATCTCAGGCAATGCTTTTTTTTTTTTTTTTTTTTTTTGTATTTATCAATGCTATCGAAGAAAGCATACCAGGCTTAATGTCCAAGTTTGCAGATGATACAAAGGTAGGTAGGGTGGTTAGGCAGATGGGCTGAGAAATAACAATTGAAGTTTAACATTCACAAATGCAAAGTACTGTCTATACTAAGTCTATACAGTGCGACCAACTGATGATGTTACCAGTAGCAAATTCTAAATTGGAAGCATTCAAGGAAATAATCTTAGAAACTACTAGGCTTTGTCCCAATTAAGAAATACTGTTCAAGGTTTAGTTAGTCCTAAATGGATGTTAGTTGAATTAATGAGACTTGTGCCAGAGAAGAAAAATGCTTGAATGCATATAAATCATCAGGTGACACAGAAGCCTATGGTAGATATAACCTGGTGTGTAATCAAGTCACAAAGCAGGTTAGGCAGGCAAAGGCAGATTACGAGAAATCTTTGGCAAAGATGCAAAGAAAAACAGCAAAGTTACATAAACGGTAGAAGGAAGGGGGATGAATCAGATTGGTCCTCAACAGTCCAACCGCCGATATCAATCGGTGGTTGGACCGTTGAGGACACTGCTCAGGTAGCTGATAAACTGAATGAGTATTTTGCATCTACATTCACATGAGGAGTTATTCAGTGAGGGGAATACCAAAAGTTTGTCAAACTTGGGCAGGGAGCTAAATGATTTCGTTATAACTGAAAGCAAAGTGGACGAGAATTGTTGAAGTTAAACATAAGAAAGGCACCTGGAGTGGATGAGATCTATCCAGTTATATTAAAAATAAATAAATGCACAAGGCATAATACTTTAAGAGTTTGATATCTATATATGATATTGGTGTTTAGATACACCATAGATAACTCTTAAGAAACTACAAAGTAGTTGTTGGCGGCATCATTTGCTCTTTCTCATATTGTGCTCTGCCTTCAGGACGAGTTGCCATGATATTGCACTACCTCGAATACGTAATGCTTCACTGATAGAGAAGACTATTGTTACTTATTCTCAGTTGAGTACCACCACCCAGACAGCACTGTTTCATGGCTATTGGCCAATCATCAGTGGATGGGCAGGTACCCTGGTATTGCAGACATGACGACCCAGTTGTGTAGTTAATCAATACCAGGGTACCTGCCCACCCACTGATGATTGGCCAATAGCCATGAAACAGTGCTGTCTGGGTGGTGGTACTCAACTGAGAATAAGTAACAATAGTCTTCTCTATCAGTGAAGCGTTACTTATTCGAGGTAGTGCAATATCATGGCAACTCGTCGTGAAGGCAGAGCACAATATAAGAAAGAGCAAATGATGCTGCCAACAACTACTTTGTAGTGTCTTAAGAGTTATCTATGGTGTATCTAAACACCGATATCATATATAGTTATATTAAAGGAGACAAAGGAAGTAAGCAAACCCTTAGCATAATTATGAGAGTTTCCTTGGACTCAGAGGAGGTTCCCATGGACTGGAAATGTTCAAATATATCTCCAATTCACAAAGGGGGACCAAAGGGTGACACGAGTAATTACAGACCTATTAGTTTGACTTCTGTTCCAGGGGAAAATAATGGAGTAACTGGTTAAAGCAGCATTGCAGGATCATCTAGACATGACAGCAGTAATAATTCAGACACAGGATGGGTTTGTTAAGGGGAAGTCTTGTCTGACCAATTTGATTGGATACTACAATGAGATAACAAAAGAATTAGATGCAAAAAATAATTTTGATATCATATACTTGGATTTCAGGAAAGCTTTTGAAACTGTTGCATGTGGAAAACTACTGTATAAATTGGACAGTATGTCATTAAAGGCAAGTTGCTGCTATGGATAAACGGTTGGTTGAGTGGGAGAAGACAGAGTGGTAATCAGTGGACAGGACACTTCTCTTCGGGGACTAATGTTATTAGTAGTGTCCCCCAGGAGTACATGCTGAGCCCATTGTTGTTTTCTGTATTTATCAATTGATATTGATGAAAGTATATTAGGCTTAATGTCCACATTTGTAGATGATATGACGGTTGGCAGGGTCGTTAATGGCAGAATGCTACTGCAACAGGATCTAGAAAATTTGAGCAGATTGGCTGAAAGGTGGCAACTAAAGTTTAACATTGGCAAATTAAAAGTGCTGCATATGGGTTGCAGTAACCCCAGAGTAACGTATCAACTGTGTAGTACTACACTCAGGGTGGTAGAGAATGAAAAAGACCTTGGGGTAATTGTGCAGTCAGATATGAAGTTTTCTGAGCAGTGCAGACAGTCTACAAAAATAGCTCATGGGGTCTTGTCAATGATATACAGCAATTTTTCTAGCAGGAATAAGGAGGTGATTATCCCCTTGTATAAGGCAATGGTCAGGCCACACCTTGAGTACTGTATTCAGGTCTGGAGGCCTCATTTTAGGAAGAATGTAGAGCTGCTCGACTGAGCACAGAGAAGGGCAGTGAGATTGGTAAATGGAATAAAGGGTTGCTCTTACAAAGAAAGACTTAAGTTCTGCAAAATGCAGTGCCTGGAGACTAGGCACCTGCGAGGTGATCTGATTGAGATGTATAAGGCCTTGAATGGTTTGAGCAGGCTCAATGCCAATGGAATACTTTCCATTTTTCAGTGTTATAACCTGAGGGGGCATAGATTCAAATTGAAGAAAGATAGTTGTTGAATAAATGTGTGGAAGTTTGCCTTTAGCCAGCAGGTGGTTGATTCCTGGAAAAATCTTCCATCTGTAGATGTGTAGAAGGTGACAGCTTAAATAAATTCAAAGCAGTACTAGACAAACATTTGGAGATAATGGATGGATGAAATGGGAAGGTTTTTTTATGGCTGATGCTATATAAGCTTGCTTTCTTGTATCATATGTCTCTACTAATGCTAATACTGTATATAGTTAACAGTAACCCCAGAGCAACATACCAACTTTGTGGAAATCTGGAGGTAATTGTGCAGTCAGATATGAAGTTCTCTGAGCAATATAGAAGGCTGCCAGGACAGCTCATGAGGTTTTGTCAGTGATAGACAGGAATTTAGCTAGTAGAGATAAGGAGGCGTTTATCCCATTGTATAAAGCATTGGTTAGGCCACATCTTGAATACTGCATAGAGGTCTGTAGGCATCATTTTAGGAAGGGTGTGGAACTGCTATAATGAGTGCAGAGAAGGGCAATGAGATTGATGAGGAGAACAAAGGTGCTCTTACCAAAAAAAAAAAAAAGCTTCAGTTTTTTAGTTTTCTGTGTCTTGGAGCCTATGTGCCTGCAAGGTGATCTGATTGATGGGTTTAAGGCTTTGAATAGATTGAGCAAACTCAGTGCTGATGGCATAAAAAAAAAAAAAAGTAAAGTGCAGCCGTTATCAACCCACTGCAGGATGGAAGCCTCCTCAATAATTCATGCTGAGGGAAATGGACCATAATCTGCCATGCTGGTCCAGTGCGGGTTGGCAGATCGACCGTATTCAGCAGTTAGGGGCTTGAACCCCGGTCTACTCAAAGAGCGTGTGCTACTGCGCTCCCGCTCCTGCCCACTCGGCTACGGAGGCCGTTGGTGATGGCATACTTTCCTCTTTCTCAGACCATGCACATTAGAGAGCACAAATTCAAATTGAGGAAGGATGATTGCAGAATAAATGTGCAGAAATTTGCCTTTGGACAATGGGGGGTTGATTGCTGTAACAAAATTTCATCTGTCCTGGAGGTTAATAGCTTAAATAAATTCAAGGAAGAACTAGACAGACTATTGGAGAGACTGATTAAGTGAAATGGAATTTGTTGTTGGTTTTTTTCCTCCCTTTTTGGATGAAGTTGTATTAGCTTACTTTTTTGCTTCATTTGTCACTGCCAATACTATTTCTAAAAATTTGGTCATATCCAGCCAGTTCCTAAAAAGAGTGACAAATTGCTCTCTTCTTGTTATCATTCCATTGCACTCTACTACTTCCATAAATTGATCTCCTAGACTCTCTGAAAACCTTCCATCTGATCAATGATCACCATTATGGATTCTCTTAGCACCTCTCCATTGGTGATATCTGGATTTCTGTTACCCATCTGTGTTCAAATTGAATATAAGCATTTGACATAACTCAAGCAATTTCTCTTGAAATTTCTAAGACTTTTGATTGTGTTTGACATGAAGGTCATCTCAACAAGCTTCCATCTTATGGATTGCCAAAATTTTTTGCAACTGGATATCCAGTTTTCTCTTTGCGAATGATGGTAGAGTGCTCTCTGTCTTCTCCACTAATGCTAGTGTGCCCAATGTTCAGTTCTTTCTTCCACTCTTTTATCTTAATGTTTGTCTTCCAATGCCTATGGAAATGACTGGAAATCCTATCCATAGTGACAGGAAATCCTATCAATAGTTTTGCTTAATAACACATTAAATTCAAACTTCCAGTTTTAGAAACCCTCTGCTGCATAAACAGCTTCACCTTCTCAAATATTATTGCCAATTCCTTAAATACTCTCCAGGCAATTCTCCAGTGGGAAAAGGATAAATTTATTAATTTTAATACTTGTAAACCTGAGTCTTGTCTTATATCTTCGAAAAATGAATATGCTATCTAATGCTTATCTTTGACAATACTCAGATTTCTAGACAAAATCACATTTAGACTTCTAATCTCTCTCTTAGAAAAGTACATCACAGATACTGCTTTTTATGCATCTAAAAAGGTTATGTTTCTCTTTCACCATCAGCATTACTTTTCTCTAAATAATTACTCACCCTGTAGAAATTTCAAATCAGCTCTGCCATGGAATATTGTTCCCATATTAGGGGCATCATCATCATCAGCCATTTTCAATCCACTGCAGGATGAAGGCCTCTCCATCAACTTTTCAGTTCCATCTGTTTTGAGCACTGGCCATCCATTTACTACCCACAAACTCATGAATTTCATCTATCCATCTCCGCATTTGTCTTCCAGGTTTTCTTTTAGCTCCTCTTGGATACCATTCTGTTGTTTTCTTGGTCCATCTGTCATCATGTCTTCGAGCTATGTGTCCTGCCCAAGACCATTCGAGCTATGTGTCCTGCCCAAGTCTGATTCCCAATATGATTCGTTCCATTCTTCGCTGTGTAGTTCTCAGCTTCTCTTCCATTCTTTTGGTGAGTGCCCAAGTTTCACTTCCATAAGTCATGGTGGGGAGTATACATTGGTTCATTATTTTACGTTTCAGACAAACTGGGATATTGCTCTTCAGTATGTGACTATATTTCCTGAATGCTATCCATCCAAAATTTATTCTTCTCTTGACTTCCAGCCATTTATCATTATTACAGCTAATAACTTGTCCCAGATAAGTATAAGACTCCACCTTTTCAATTACTGCTCCTTCAATCATTATTTCCCTTTCTGTGTTATACTTGTTCATCATTACTTTTGTTTTAGCCATATTCATCTTTAGTCCAAAATCCTTACTAGCTGTGCATAACTGATTAAGATTTTCCTCTAATTCTTTGGGATCGTGGCTTATGACCACAATGGCATCTGCAAATCGTAAATGGTTTAGGTACTCTCCATTCACATTGACTCCTTTCTGCGACCAGTCTAATCTTCTGAAAGCTTCCTCAAGGGCAGCAGTAAACAGCTTCGGAGATATTGTGTCTCCTTGTCGAACTCCTTTCTCAATTTTAAATTTCCTACTGTCTTTGTCTAGTCTAATAAAGGAGGTAGCACTCTCATATATTTTCTTCAAAATCATAATATATGGGGTATCAATGACTTGTCTTTCCAGTGCCCGAAACATTGCCTTATGCTGTATGGAGTCAAATGCCTTTTCATAATCCCCAAATGCCAGGCATAATGGCGTTTTATATTCATTTGCTTTCTCCATTAGCTGTGATATTACGTGAAGGTGATCCATAGTTGAGAATCCTGTCCTACAGCTAGCTTGCTCTTTCGGTTGATTCTCATCAAGTATTCTTTCTAATCTGTTAGTAATGACCTTTGTGAACAACTTGTAGATGTGGGATAACAAGCTAATTGGTCTATAATTTCCAAATTCTGATTTATCTCCTTTCTTATGCAGCAAAACTATGATTGCATTATTCCACTGCTTAGGCGTCACACCTTTTCTAAAGCACTTTGTGAAGAGCCTTGCCAGTTTTTGTGTTATGTCTCTTCCTCCCAATTTTAACAACTCTACAGTAACTTCATCTTCCCCTGGGGCTTTCTGATTCTTCAATGCATGTTCTACCTCATCAGGAAGAATATCGGGTATGTCGTATGTGTTGCTACTTTGCAATCCATCTTCCCCACTGCTGGCATCATTCCCCTGCTTCTTGTATAATTCTCTATAGTAGTTTTCTGCTATTTGAATTATGTCTTCTCTGCTGTTTATAAGTACAGCATCGCTATCCTTCAGTTTCAGTATCATTTGTCTTTCTGTATTACTGCTCATGGCTGCTGATTTAAATCCTTTGTTTTCCCTTAATGCTTGTTCTACTTTTCTTGTGTTAAATCTTCTTATTTTCTCTCTGAGTCTCTTTCTAATGGCTTTTCATAACTCAGTATACTCAATTTTCTCCCTGTCAGTGTTTTTCTTGCTTTTCATTTGTCGTCTTCGGTTCATCATGACCAGTGTTTCTTGACTAATTTTTTCTTCTTTGGATTTCTTTTTCCCTATAGGTTTCTTGGGCTTTATCACTTTCAAAAAGTTATAATATTCCTCGTCGATATCTTGGTCCTGAGCAGTCTGCAGAAGCTCAAACTTGTTCTTAAGTTCCAGTACATACTACTTTTTTTCCTCATCTGTTATCTCAAAGACCTTTGTATTATTTACTCGAGTCAGATTTTTCCTTTCCTTTCCTACATCTATATCAAGTGTACATCTTACCATTCTGTGATCACTTCCAACATTTACCTTATTCAGGACGGTAACATCATTCACAATATATTTTCTGTTAGTGAGGATGAAGTCGATTTCATTAGTAGTTAATCCATTTGGACTCTTCCATGTCCACTTTCTGTTCACCCTTTTCTTGAAAAAAGTGTTCATTACTGACAGTCCTTGAGATTCTGCAAATTCCACAAGTCTTTCACCTCTTTCATTTCTTTCGCCAATTCCAAAATTTCCTATAGTTCCCCTTTCTGCGCTGTTTTGTCTTTTTCCAACCTTAGCATTGAAGTCTCCCATAATAATAGTGTAGTGGGTTTTCTGCTCATCTAGAAGACTCTCAATTTCTGCGTACATTTCTTCAACCTCTTCATCATCATGGCTCGATGTTGGTGCATAAATCATTATAATCTTTAGCTTTATAAAATCTTTATATTATAAATTATAATATAAAGATTTTTTTATATTATAAATCTTTATAATCTTAAATATTAGGGGCAGTGCCCCATAATTTCTCTGAGGCTTCTGGACCATTTTCAAAATAGGGTACTCAGGTTAATTAATGACCTGTCTCTTACAAAGTTTCTCCACTTACAGTCTTATAGATGCTATGTTTCTGCTGCATGCCTTTTATAGACAAAATCACATTTAGACTTCTACTCTCTCTTAGCAAAGTACATCACAGATATTGCTTTTTCTGCATCTAAAAAGGTTATATTTCTCTTTCACCATCAGCATTACTTTTCTCTAAATAATTACTCACTCTGTAGAAATTTCAAATCAGCTCTGCCATGGAATATTGTTCCCATATTAGGGGCAGTGCCCCATAACTTCTCTGAGGCTTCTGGACCCTTTTCAACTTTTCTTCTCCCTCATTTATCCTTTCAATGTCTGCTATCAGGATTAATCTTACTTCACATGTATTTCCTAAAAAAATTGCAATCTACAGAAATTCAAGTCTAATATGTCAACAAGTATCTTCTTTTGTCTTGCTGATCATCATCCCATGCACAGTATTTAAGTACTATAAGTTTTTAATACCTTTTGCATTTAGAGCTTTCATTAAAAAAAAGAAAAAAGAAAATTAAAAAAAAGGATGAACTGATGAGACAGTAGAGAAGAAAAAGCAGGGGAAGATTATATATTAACAGGAAATACAAAATCTTACATTCATTACAAACAGGTCTATAATGAAGTATTTAGGTGGAGGGGGAGTGCTAAAGCAGATTGAGAAATTTGGTTAATACAACTAATTAAAAATAAAAGTAGCTTAAGTTAGCACAATAAAAGGAATGGAATGAATCAGGCTAGGTTCAATGTATTTAAATATGAAATGATTTTTGTAGGTTGCTGACAAACTGAATAAAAACCTGCATCTACATTCATTCATGATGATTTTGTAGAAGTGTATGTAATTCAGGGTTGGAGTAAATGGATTTGATGTTTAAAAAAAAATTGTTGAAGCTAAAAGTAATTAAGTAAGGTGCTTGAGACTGATGGAATTCATACAGTTACATTAAAAGAAACAGTGAAACGGGTAAATCAATATTAGTAGTGTCAAATGATTCAAGAAAGCGAGCATATACTGTATTAGCCAACAAAACCTGTCCATTCCCTTCAATAGTTTTTGCAGTTCTTCCCTGAATGTATTCAAACTATGCACTTTCACATGATAGTTAGAAATTTGTTCCAACTGTCGATGTGAAATTTTTCATCTATCCGCTGGCTGAAGGCAAACTTCCACAAATCTATCATTCAGAAATCCTTCCTCAATTTGAATTTGTCCTGCTTGATGTGTGTAGCTGGGATCAAGAAAAAGATTGCCATCACCACTGAACTTGCTCAGTCCATTCAAAATTATATGATTATTCTCAGATTCAGGGGTTGTTCCTGTAGGGAAGAGAATTCCAAAAGTCTCTCCGATTCACTAAATTGAAAATGGTTCAAATACTGACCTATAAGTTTGACTTCAGTGCTAGAAAGTTACAGTTGTTAGTAATGCAAAACTGTCTTGGGAGGAACAATCTTTCCTATTTCCAATTCCAGAACATTGGCAAGGTGGTTTTCACTAAAAAATGGTCCAGTGGTGTAATTTCCAAAGGTGCATGCAGATATTCACTGAAAGTCATTAGAGAAAGTTGATTTCCATAATACTGCAAGGATTATACTCAAATGATAAGTGGGAATTCAGCCAATTGTACCTTTTACAACAGGTACAATTGTACTGCAAGGTATCCGCTACCATCAGTGAGGCATAAGTGTCCACCATTGGTCCAGCAACTACTGCACACTACAAACAAACAACAAGATTCATAGTTTCTGTAATATTGCCATTCTTCAACTGTTATCTGACAATCATTCCTTTTTGAAGTCCATCAGATCACATCCCTTTTCTATATCCATCAAATTCATTGTATGGACTTTATACAGGAAACCTGCAGAATCACATTTGATCCTTCTCACTGTGACATATATGCCACTAGGCAGGGAGGAACGGTAGATTGCTAAAACATGAGAGTTGTCACAAAGTTTTGACTGGGCATTATATGTTTTTAACTCCCCTCTTCCAAATCTTGTTCTAACGGGATGTTCTATGTAGCAGCAGGTACATCCATTACAACACAATGCTTGTAATGCACAGCAAGCCACTCTAATTTCTCTGCACGGTGGGGAAAGTAGGAGAGTACTTCACAATGTAATGTTTGAGAATGGGATACATATTCATATAGCATTTCCAACTCGAAATCACCTAATCAGCAGACTTCTGAATGTTTGTTATCATTTTGAAGAACACCCTGTGTACAGATATTTCTCAGATACATCTACAGTTTGGTTTAGTTTTGGAGCTTAATGAATATGTCAAATTATTATTATTATTACAGGCATACCTCGGTTAACGTTACCTCTGATAACGAAGCCTCGATATAACGAAGTCCGCAATTTCAAGCCCCATTTAACATAAAAAAATATTCCAATTCAAGGCCAACGCCCGACAATCATCCGATTGGTGACTGACGGCGACTCGTTACGTGTTCCCGAGTGCTCCCGAGCTGCGGGCATGTCTGTTATAACAGTTTTGCGTGTCAATCGCGTAATTTAGTTGTTGTTTACATGATTGACGTTGTTTCAGTGTGGCGCATTGCAATAAACGACGTAGGTTCTTTATAGCATTACATAACGTAGATTTTGTAAATTTTAATAGAAATATTTTTGTTTTAGTTAATTAAAATGTCAGAATCAAAGAAAAGAAAAGCAATTTCTTTGGAAACTAAACTAAATATCGTACAACGTGTTAAAAGCGGCGAAAGAAAATCCGATGTGGCACATTCTTTAGGATTAGCGCAATCAACTTTAACAACCATACTAAGTCAATCAGAAAAAATAAAAGTCTGCTCAGAATTGTACAGATGTTACAGCGGCAAAATTAACTCGCTTAAGGAATCCAATTTTAGAAAAAAATGGAGAAAATGTTAAGTTTGTGGATAGATGATATGTCACAACGTCATATGCCTTTAAGTCAAATGGTGATTCAAGAAAAAGCATTATTTTTGTTTAATCACCTGAAATCTAAACAAACTGAAGAAATTACGGAAACCTTTGGGGCTTCTCGTGGTTGGTTCGAGAAATTTAAAAAACGGGCCAGGATTCATAGTGTAAAATTAACAGGAGAAGCTGCAAGTGCAGATGTTGAAGCTGCAAATAAGTTTCCAGAAAAACTAAAGGAAATAATTGAACGTGAAAATTTTCCACCAAATTTGGTGTTCAATGTTGACGAAAGCGGTTTGTTCTGGAAACGGCTACCAACAAAAAGCTTCATTTCTATTGAAGAAAAATCACTGCTGGATTTAAAGCAGCCAAAGACAGTTTAACGTTACTCTTTGGATCAAATGCCTCTGGTGATTATAAATTAAAATTGCTATTAGTTTACCATTCAGAAAATCCGAGGGCGTTAAAAGGTAACATAAAAATGAATTTACCTGTAATATGGAAAGTAAATAGAAAAGCGTGGGTTACCAAGGAGTTATTTACTGATTGGTTTGTTAACCACTTTTGTCCTGGAGTAAAACGGTATTGTCAAAAAAACAACTTTGAAGAAAAAGCTCTTTTGTTGTTAGACAATGCTCCGGGACATCCTACTGATCTTAACACGTTGGACACATGCATTCCTGTCAAAGTTGTGTTTCTTCCAGCAAACACAACTTCCCTGATTCAACCATTGGATTAGGGAGTAATAGCATCATTTAAAGCTTATTATCTGCGTCGAACTTTAAGCAATTTAACTGAACTAGAGGATAAAGTGGAAATGACAGTTAAAACATTTTGGAAAAACTACACCATTAAAAACGCAATTGAAAACATTGATAGTTCTTGGAAAGAAGTCACTAAGAAATGCTTAAATGGAGTTTGGCGCAAAATATGGCCAGAAGTTGTACTAGAAGAAGAAAATAACATCCAAGAAATTAGAAATGAAGTTATCCAGATGGCTCAATCAATAGGTTTCGAAAATGTCGATGAAGAGGATGTTAGAAATTTATTGAATGCAGAAGATGATGGTTTTTCAGTGGAAGATTTAGAAAACCTTGTTAGCAACGAAGACAAAGATAATGAAGGCGAAGTTAAAGAAGTTCCTGCCGAAAAAGTGTTAACAACCAAAGATTTAAAAAGGTGCTTAAATGACATTGAAAACGTTTTAAATTTTTTTAGTGAAAATGATCCCGATTTAGGAAGAAGTGTTATAGTTAAGCGATCAGTGTTAAATGCAATAACTCCGTATAGGCAATTGTTAAATGAAAGAGAAAAAAAGCATAAACAATCAACTTTAACCTCATATTTTAAAATGTGATTTCACTTTGTATGTAAGTTGACTGTTTATTTAATAAAACTTTTCTTTGTTCGAAAAAAAGCTTTTCATTTTCTTTACGTAGGAACGTATCCCTATTCTGGCCATAGTATTTTTACCTCTGAAAACGAAGTTTCGCTTAACGAAGTAATTTCGTGGAACGCATCCTATTCGTTAATCGAGGTATGCCTGTATTAAATTATACTTTCATTTTACAAATCCCTCTGCAGTTGCAGAGGGATACTTGCAGTTGCTACAACATTTTAAGACTATTTATTAGGTGCCTCCGTAGCCAGGTTGGAAGGAGCAGCAGTGCACAGCACATGCTTCTTGATTAGACCGGGGTTCTAGCCCGTCACCACCAAATACGGAGGATGCGGAAAGGTCAGGGAATGACCACCTCATATCCCGGAGCAATATGGCATTAGTTGCTAATGCTCTTAAAAACCAAATAACAAATAAACAAACAAGACTATTTATTGAGTCTGCTTTGCAACTTTCCTTTGAGCCGCTGTGGGGACTAGGAATTCCTTTCAGCAGGAGTCTGAATTGTCAGTATCATGGGACAGTGTTGTGTTATGGTCTACTGTCCCATAGAATAGATCAGTACTCATGCAAAATTAATAATTACTAAATGTATTCACTAAAGAACATTCATTTCATGTGAATACTCAGGCCATACATACAGTTACTTCTGCTGCAACAAGCAGTAGCCGGGAAAGCAAGGTATAGGGGATTTCAAGGACTGCAGGGAGTCATCAAGTACAAGTAAATACATGGACTGTGTTAGGGTAACTAAGAGTAAGAAAAGGTGCATATATACTTCCATGTTCATAAATGCTGGGAGCATGGTTAATAAATTTGATGAATTTAAAGTGATAGTCAAGACAACAAATGCAGATATGTGTACAAGGTGTGTTTGTTTTAATTGTGGTCCCCAGGGTTTCTCCTATATGCTGAAAGATAATGTGTACAGAAAGGACAGACAGGATAGGAGGGGGGGGGGGTTATGCTCTTATTGAAGAAGCACATAAAATACAAGGCAGTGCATCCAGTTGGCCAGTGCTATTTTTGAGTCAGTTTGGTATGACATAGCACAGGGAAAGAAAAAAATGAGAGTAGGAGTGTGTTGCCTAATGATTTTGATGAATACAACGAACAAATGTACAGAGAAATGTAGCGAATCACTAAATTATAATGTCTTATGATGGGGGATTTTGTCCATGTATTCACAAAGATAATGTGTACAGAAAGGACAGACAGGATAGGAGGGGGGGGAGGGTTATGCTCTTATTGAAGAAGCACATAAAATACAAGGCAGTGCATCCAGTTGGCCAGTGCTATTTTTGAGTCAGTTTGGTATGACATAGCACAGGGAAAGAAAAAAATGAGAGTAGGAGTGTGTTGCCTAATGATTTTGATGAATACAACGAACAAATGTACAGAGAAATGTAGCGAATCACTAAATTATAATGTCTTATGATGGGGGATTTTAACTTTCCAGACTGATATCTACATCAGCATGTTAGAGAGGCTACAAGAGAGAGAGAGAATAATACTCTTGATCTGATTATCAGCAGCGATTATTACTGTATTAGGAATCTCCACATAAAAGTACCACTAGGTGGCAGTGATCATAGTTTATTAATATGGGATTTACTTAAAGATATAACTACCATCAAGGTAGTTACATCTTTCATAAAGAAGACTACAGTGGACTCAGATAATTTTTAAATTCTTTACACTGGGACTAACAACATATTCTAAATGGGAAGAATTCAGGGAAATAATCTTAGAAGCTACTAGGCTTTTCTAACAAATACAGTTCAGGGCTTGGACCTAAATGGATGTCAGATGAACTATTGAGATATGTGATAGAGAAGAAAAATACATGGTATGCATATAAATTATCAGGTGACACAGAACGGTGTGGTAGCTATAAACTTATCTGTAGTCAAGTCAAAAAGGAAGTTAGGCAAGCCAAGGCAGATTATGAGAAAATCTTTCAAAAATGATGCAAAGATAAACAGCAAAGACTTCTTTACTTGTGTAAATATTAGAAGGAAAAGGATGAATCACATTTGTGATTCATCTCTTTGATTCTTGATAGATAAATTAATTGGGATCCATTTGATATCGATGGTTTGACTGCTGATGATCTTGTTTAGGTTGCTGACAAACTGAATGAGTATTTTGCATCTACATTCATACATGAGAAATTCTTTAGGGAAATAGATGCCAGAAGTTTATCAAACTCTAACAGGGAGCTAAATGATTTTGTAATAACTAAGAGGAAAGTGAAAACGAATTTGCTGAAGTTAAAACAAGAAAGGCACCTGGTGTGGATGGGCTCTATCCAGTTATATTAAGGAAGGAAGCAGAGGAAGTAAGCAAACCCTTAGCTTTAATTATGATTGCATCCTTGGATTCAGGGGAGGTCTCCATGGACTGGAGATGAGGAAAAGTATCTCCAATTCACAAAGGAGATGAACGGGAGACACGAGTAATTACAGACCTGTTAGCTTAATTTCTGTTCCAGGGAAAATAATGAAGTCAGACTGCAGTTAAACTTTGGACACAGCATGGGTTTGTTAAGCAGAAATCATGTCTGACCAATTTCATTGGATATTTTGAAGTGGTCACAAATGAACTGGATGCAAAAAAATTATTTTGATATATACTTGGATTTCAGGAAAGCTTACTGTTGTACAAAAAGACTGGTGTATAATTTGGTGCAGTGTGGCATTAAGGGCAAGTTACTGCTAAGAATAAAGGGATTGTTGAGTGGGAGAAGACAGAAAGTGGTAATCAGTGGACACTGCTCTTCTAATGTTATTTTTATTATTGGTGCCTTCGTAGTCAGGTGGGCAGGAGCATCAGCAGTGCGTAGCACACGCTTCTTGATTAGACCGGGGTTTGAGCCCACGACCACCAAATACGGAGGATGCAGAAAGGTCAGGGAATGACCACCACATATCCTCAGAGCAATATGGCCTTAGTTGCTAATGCTCCTAAAAACCAAATAACAAACAACAAACAGCTAATGTTATTAGTGGAATTACCCAGAGTTTAGTGTTGGTTCCATCGTTGTTTCCTATATTTATTATTATTATTATTATTTTGTTATTATTATAGTTAATATTATATTATTATGCAAGGAAGCCCGAGGCTTATGCTGCACCAGCCAAAAAAAATTCCCAAGTTACCTTATTAATGATATTGGTGGAGGTATGTCAGGCTTAATGTCCATGTTTGCAGATGATATAAAGGTTGGCAAAGTGGTTAATGACTAATGAAGTTATGCTATATGTTACTGCAACAGGATCTAGAAAAGTTAGGCAGATAGGCAAATACAAAAGTACTGCATATGGATAGCAGTAACTGCAAAGTAATGTACTGTGTAATACTCAGGTTAGTGACAAATAAAAAAGTCCTGGGGTAATTGTGCAGTCAGATATGAAGTTCTTCGAGCTGTGCAGACTGGCTGCCAGGACAGCCCATGTGGTTTTGTCAGTGATATGCAGGAATTTTGCTAGCAGGGATATGGAAGTGAACATCTTAGGTACTGCATACAGATCTGGTAGGTTATTTTAGGATGTAGAGCTGCTGGAATGAGAACAGTGAAGAGCAGCGAGATTGGTGAATTGAAGTTAATTTCAGAACTGAATCCTTTTTTACCAAGAAAGGCTTCAGTTCTGCAAATTTCCGCATCTGGAGACTAGGCACCTGCGAGGTGATCTGATTGAATTGTTTAAGGCTTTAAATGGATTGAGCGAGCTCAGTGCTGATATAATTCTTCCTCTTGCTCAGAATATGCACATGATGTGGCATAAATTCAATTGAGGAGGGATGGTTACAGATTGCAGAATAGATGTGTGAAAGATTGCCTTTAGCCAGCTGGTGGTTTATTGTCGGAACAAACTTCCATCTGTTGTGGAAGTTGGTAGCTTAAATAAATTCATGGAAGTATTTGATAAAACTGTAGGATGGAATTGATAGGTGAAATTGAAAGTTAGTTCCCTCCCCCGCTCTCTCTCTCTCTTTTGGCTGATACTGTGTAAACTTTCTTTTTTGCATGATTTTCTACTAGTAATACTAATTATCCACGCAAAATGAATTACTAATGCACATTCTCTTCACATGCATACTCAACTGTTCCAGCCAGAAGGCAACACCATTCTTTAATATTGCTGAAGTAGATCACTGTTAAGATGATATCCATCATCCCATCTTGCCACAAAGATGGTTTTAGGATACCACAATTGATCCAAATATGGCCTTAAATAAAAGATTTTTTTTAAATTAAGAGTTGAGTAAATGGCTTTTTTCATTCTAAATTTTTCAATCGTTCTAAAAACCTCTATTGTTAATGTTATTGAAGAATGTTAAAGAGACTTCAGTTAAACTTAGTGAATATTGTTTCTGAAGCACTTATCTGTAGCAACATTTAGCTTACCTGTAGCAGCATAGAACCATTTACTATCTTCATTAGTAAGTGGTATCAGACCTGTGTTTATAAAAAATTCTTTATTTTTATATTGTCACAAGACATGCTCTTGAACTCTATCAGGAGGCCAGTGAAATATTGTATATATTTATTTTATATAGTGTGATTTTACTAAATCACATTATTATATTAAAAAAAAAAAAAAAAAAAGAATTCAATTGAATGATGAGTTAATCATATCCACTGGTGTAGTGATGTTCTGAAATTTTATTACAATATTTTGTATCTTCTTTTAGTTGATCTTCTTGGGCTTTTAAAATGGTGGGCCAATCCTGACAATCTTAAAAATAATTTAAGTGCTTTAATGAAAGTAGATGGAGAAGAAGTAGTGAAGGTAAATATTTTAAATATATATTTTTTTTAAGTTTAGTTGTACTGAAAAAGTTAATGTTATTAACTTTCAGATGTGTGAAAAACTTTCATTCAGTCAGATTCTGTTGTTTTTGAAACAACAGAATCTGACTATAATATGATTATAATATTATAGTCAATTATAATATGATTCAACTAAATTGAACTTTTGTTGAATCATATTATAATTTTGTTGAATGTAGTTGAATCATTATTTTTATTCTGATTCAGTTTAAATTTCACAGATAAATTTTGTCAATGTTAGAGAAATAAATTAAAAACTAACGTAATGTAACTTGAATTTTAAAAATAATACTGACATTAGCCCATTGGCTGCTAGCTATGTCTTATAAAAAAAATCCATTCTGTGAATATCTTTGGAGTCACAAACTGATTGATTAGCTTCTGACTGATTTCTTTCTGTGTGATTGATAAATGAATATCCACCTTTGGATCCTTTCATTCTACAAGTTGTCACTCGTTTAGGATGTAGTCAGTTATGAGCTGTGGGTTTTGTTTCTCTTACTACATCTTCATTTCCTCTTCAATTTCTTGTTGTTCTTTTCACAGATATTATTTCTAATGCCTTTTTGCTACATAGGTGAATACTAATTCAGTGTAATGTTTTATCTTGTAAATTTAAAGAATTGCAATATATGTAATACAGCTAAGTCGCAATTAGTGCAACTAGAGAGTGTAGAGTGTGTTTAGTGTCAAACTGCACCAGGGGTTTCCCCCATATCCCCGTAGTATACATTGTAGGTGTGAAACAGAACACTGTCAGTGCCAGAGGTTTAGAGTTATGGATCTTGTTTATGTGTATTGTCGTGTATCGTTGTTCCTCTGGTCGTTTGGCCGCTGGGCCCCTAATGGGACCCAACATTGCCCACACTCTGCCCAGTGGAGGCAAACCAGGTACGCGAGTATTATAGTTATTTGCTCTGGCAAGTCCTGCCACTTAATTTCCTGAGATTTCAGTGGCTAGGACCTGGGGGGGGAATGCTATAGATAGGGGGTCAGCCAAAAGGAGTACTAGTTATGCGATTTGATGTCATTAAGTTTTTGGGTGTAGGGTTCAAGCAATTTAACAATGATTCGAACGATAGTATTTGTTAAGTTGGGGGGAGACTGAAGGCTGGGGGGAAAAGAGAGAGATATGGGGTCCATTGAGAAGATGACCCCCAAATCATTGAAGCAGGCCTGCCCCACCTGAGCAGAAAGAGGGGTGGTGAGGGAGGAGGAGACCAGAGGTAACCCGCCTGGGAAATGGAGGCAAAGGACCACGCAAGAGAACGTGGCTAGGAACACCTAATGGCAGCAGCTGAGCTGTGCTGGTGGTGGTATCCCACCTGGGACAGCATGGATGCCCTTGTGGTCCTTAAGATTCCCATAACCATCTGTCCATATGGTGGAGAGGCTGGAATAGAACATGCAACTTATATCATTCGCTCTCACACAAAAAATTTTTTTCTTTTTACATTTTATAGATTTTTTAACTTCCTTTCTCTTTTCTTAACATTTTATAGTTTTTTTTTTTTTCCCCCTATATTTCAAGGCAACATTTTATAGTTTTTACATTTTACAACCGTTTATACCTTTTTTTTTCCATTCATCCATCATTCTCATTCACACCAGGGGGGGGCACTTATTAAACAAGCAAAACTGACACCAAGCTGTCAATCCTGCCTGTTTAACCATTGCTTTAAAGACAAAGCAACAATTTAAACAAGCAATCATTTAAAGAAAGCTCACACAATTTAAATGACATACAAATAATAAAAAAATAAATAAATAAAAAAAACACACACACATTTGTATAACAATTATACTCATGCTAAATTTTTTTTTCCCTTCTTTAAACAAACTTCCTGTCATACTTTTACATTCTGTTTTCGACATTTATACATTCAACACTATTTCTCGCATTCATTCACTCATCCAGGCATACACTTTTACACCCTTACATTCACACAGCCCATTTCACTCAGACTCCACAGTCATTCGCTAATTTTACTCAATTTCCACAGTTACCCTTTCAGCACTCACCCCTTCTCACACATTTATCCCTCACACACCCAGAGGCATAAATTATCATTCACTCACCCTTCCTTGCATTTCCTTTCATACTCTCACCTTTACATTCACTCTAGTTCTCATTCATACTAGCATACTTCAGAAATCTGCAGCTTACTAGTTTTTCCAGCTGACGGGTAACCCTGGCTGCATGTCATACCAGTCTCTTTAGTCCTTTCCATGAGTGTTGTCATGTTTGGGAACTCAGTCTGTTTTGGTGGACGTTTGCTATGATGAGGGCAGTACCAGCCTGCCTTTATTCCCATGAGTCACATTTGGTTATTTTCCAACCTCTATGGTCCACTGGCAATGAGCCAAAGGAGTCCCCAGGGGCAGGGCATCAACTCTAGTACAGTCCCGGTAATTTCAGGGTCAATTCAGGTATGTTCAGTCACGTAGAGTTTTTGTCATTCACTGGGCATGGGGGGGGGGGAAATGGGCTGGTTATATATCTGGTCTGTTGATTTGCTACAGGGACTAGTTAAGAGCCTGTCTCTGCAAGGTTTGGGGGATTTAAAAAATGGTTTGAGCATACTTGGTGAAGGCCTTGTAAAAGACCTCCTCCATGATGTTGGTGTTCTTTGCCCCCTAGGAAGGGTTCCAATTTCTATGATTAACTGTCTGCGTTGACTTTCATAGATTACACAGTCATATAGAACATGTGCCCAGTCCTCACTTTTGCCACAGGTACAGTGGGGGTCATCGGCCAGTCCCAAAGAGTGCAATTTAGCTTTAAGGGATCCATGACCTGTCAATAGAAATGTCGTATAAAGTCCTGGAGCATACCACTTTGGTGGTTTTGGGCTAACCATAGCCACCTGTGGAAAAAACGTTTTGGTAGTAGCACCTTTGGTCTCTTTCAGTTTGCTCCCATTCAGTGTGCCATGTCTGATGTAGTCATGTGGCAATTTGTCGTTTCTCTGCCTTGATGTCATTGGCAAGATTTGGCATTATGCGTAGGAAACCCATGGGGATTCCTTTTCATTCTATAATATAGCCCTTTTTTTGCAATTACAAGGTGCAGTTGTAGAGTACCGGCCAAAACTTGCACGGCTGGGATACTAACTGTACAGCATGCTCTAGTTATATGGCCGACCGGGCTAGCCGAGTGGGTAAAGTACCTGCCTGGCAACCCAAAGGTCGCGGGTTCGATTCCCGCCTCGGGCTTGGATCAAAGTACTGCAAAAACCTTGGGAGGTGCAATATGGCCACAGAAGCCGATGCGCCAACAACTACCAAATCAAAAAAAAAAATCAAATCAAGCTCTAGTTATTGTTAATAAGATTATTCTTTGAATGCTATTTAATTTTGCTCTGTTTATAACTATGGCTGTGCGATGGAACCACAGCACCATAGGAGATTACAGGTAAAAACACTGCTCTGTAAATGAGTGCCTAGGTTCTGCGCTTGAGACCCCAATTGGCTCGGCTGATTCTGGTAATCATTCCGGCATAGTTTTGGTCTTTTCTGGCCAAGTATGACAGGTTTGGCCAGAATGTTAATTTGGAGTCTAGAATTATGCCCAAGTATTTCAATTCTTGGACCATGTGAATTGTGGTATTACCTATTTTTATCACTGGTGGTCGTCTTATATTTAGATTTCCTTTCAGTAGAATACACTTAGCTTTTTGAGCATGTGGGTTAGCGCCCATTCCTGCAGTTGTTTGAGTGCCACTTTTGCTTTTTCTTCCACCACCCTTCTGGTGTTACCTTTTACCAATAAGACAAGGTCATCAGCAAAGGCAACCTTGTCTGTAGGGCCTAAATCTTTTGTCAGGAATTCATCAAGCATACAGGTCCAAAAGAATGGACCTAGTACTGAACCCTGTGGGCAACCTTTTGTAACTGGGTGTTTTATTTCTTGGAACTGTGTGCGAACTACTACACGTCTGTTACCAAGATATGTGTTTATACATTGATATAGATTTTTTGGTACATTTGTCTAGTGGAGTCTTCTGAGGATACTTGGCCACCAGAGAGTATCAAATGCACCAGCAAAGTCAATAGATATTTCCGGCATGTATTTTTGATCACTGTTATTTACTGTTGTTAGGATATAGTACATGGCATCCTCAGTTGAGGATCATTGCTTGAAACCAAATTGCTGTTCAGAATTTAGGTTGGCTTCAGTATAATATAAATGAAGTCTATAGAGGAGTAGACATTCCATTATTTTTTATAGAACAGGCAATACAGCTATCGGTCTGTATGATTTAGGTTCAGTCGGATTTTTTCCCGGATTCTTTAAGACTAATCTAATTATAGCCAGTTTCCATGCTTGTGAGAACAAATCCTCAGCCAAGCAGTGATTAAATAAGTTCAGTAGAGTATCAGGAGAAAATTCTGCTAACTTTTTAATGGTTTCTATTTCATTTAAGTCAGGTCCAAGGCACTTATTGGTTTTGGTTTTAAAGAGCGCTGCTTGAAGTTCTTCCATGGCGAAGGGTGGTTCTATTGACATATTGCTATAATTTTCATTGCTGGCCATTATGTCACTCTGAGCCTGGTTCTCAGACTGGAATAAATCATCTAATATGTTATTTACGGAGTCCACCCAAGTGTGAGTTGTAATTCCATCTGCCTTAATTGTAGAGTTCACCTTATCACCTCTTGGCAGTTTGTTGGTGACAACCTGTAGACCACACCCCAAGGGTTGGGGTGTTGGGGTTTAAACAATAATTGTGGTCTACAGGGGCCAAGTTGCCCTTGCTCTCTAGAAGTGTTTTCTGGTCTGGTGCACCCTTTACCGGAGTATATCAAGTTCAGGGCACCACCACCAGAGAAAACAGCATTTTTCTTCGGTTTTCTTTTGGGTATTGCTAGATTGGATGCTTTTTGGTAATAATTTGTCACATAATTTGTGACATTTAGATTATGTTCATTTGGGCTATAGTTGTTATGGATTTCATTTGGTTTTGGATTTCATCTGGGAAGGTCTACCAGTTGGCTTTCTTTAAGTTGTATCTGATTATATCTTGAGGCAGCTGTATCTGGCTGTCTATTTGTCTCTTTTAAGGTAAAGGTTATAGCCCTGTGGTCTGAGATGGTCCAAGCTTCTTGGACCATTATATCCAATCTGTAATTTTGGTAGATATGGAAGCAGTGGTCAAAGTTATATCTATATCCTAGACTTCCATCCCTTGTAGTGGAAGTTGATAGCCTAAATAAATTTAAGGCCCAGCTGGACAGGTATTTCGAACGAACAGAGGGGTGAAGTGGAAGTGGTTTTTTTTTTTTTTTTTTTTTGGCTGATGCTGCATAAGCTTGCTTTCTTGCATCAGATGCCTCTACTAATGCTAATCACTTTCCCGCAGTGTACTACTGTGGGAAATGAATCCCATGAAGTAGTCGCACTATACGAAGTTATCATTACAGCTAGTTCCCGACTTTATGAGTTAATTCGTTCCTAGCGCACGCTCGTAAAGCGGGAATTTATTTCCCATAGACATAATGTTAAAAATAGGAGTTACGTTCTCGACAATGAAATTAGTTAGCTAATTAGTTTGTTTAAACAATAATTGATTTATCCAAAGAAATGAAAATGTAGCCTGTAAAATCAAGCAAATTATAATAATAAAGAAATTATTTATGACTTACAAATGTTAAAAAATGTTTTTTCTTCATCGACTAAATGCCCACTCATTATTGGATCGGCACTTGTTGGTTTATTGCACAAGGAGTCGTCTTCTTCAGAAATGCTTCAAGTGGTGCTTGTTTCCAAGATAACTTCTCTTTTCTTTATAAATTTCAATAGTGCGCATAAGCATTTTTTAACGGAACGCACAAATTGCAACTAACACGATTTACGTGGAGTAAAAAGTTTACGAAGCTTAAAAAAAAAAAAAGGAATGAAGAGAAGATTCTGAAAATTTATTTATGTTTTTTGTACGATTGAAGCTTTCAGTAAAGGGGAAACACATTTCACCATAATAACATAAAAAACCACACAATTCCAGCTATCGGTATTTTCGCAAATGCAATAACATGGAGTTTACTACCTGTTTATAATTGCTTGCAGTAGCAGAAAAGCCCAATAAAATGGAAGGTGCAAAATTATTTTTATTGTTTTATGGTTGTGACCTCCAGAAATGTGCTTTAGAAAAATATTACTAAGGTGTTCAAAATTGATTCCTATAACAGATCATATGATAACAATGAAAGTGTAGTGCATTTTAATGATTTCAATTGGTAACTAATACAATTTACACTATAAAATTGACCTTTTAGAGAGTTATAAAAAAGGGAAAATTTCAACTTCCGAGGTCATGGAACAAATTACCAAAAAACAATGTGTTATTGCGTTCACATTACAATATTTTCATGATATGATGGTGTCTCTGGATTAATATCTTAAAGCAGGGTACACTGTATTGTATAGCTACACGCATGGTTTGAAATGCAGTATTTATGAATGTTTAACATTCATTTTTTTGCATTTAATGTTCATATTTTCAATTTTGTTGATACTTGATACTTGAAAAAAAAAAAAAAAACTCGTAAAGCGAGATCTGCCTGTATGTGTAAAATATGGTAATTGGTTCCAGCTCGAAGGAAATAGGTAATGAAAAATTAAAATTTTAAAATGAATTTAAACTTGTTTAAATTCATTTTAAACATAAGTTTTTATATGTTTATTGATGAAATATTACAGTAAAGGTTAAAAAGAATATCCTTATAATTTACATTTATTATTAACAAAGTCATACAGTACGGTAATTATAGAAAGCAAAATAAAAACAAAAAAATTCTAAATATCATTCCTAAAGGTAAGCTTACACTGATAAAGACATCTTTATTGTGTTTCGAAATATTTAAGCAGTAGACTGAACTGTTTTCTCCTTCTTTAAATCTTTGTACATAAGCTGGTAGATGCAGAGTGCTTTATCCTCATCTTTCTTGGTGAATATGCATGCTTTGATTGAGGTTAGAGTCAGCATCCATAATTTTTTGCTTCACGACTTCTACAGCTCGAAAGGTATCTTCGAATTCCCTCAGAGTGAACAACTTCACTTGCACATTATCTCATTCTTCGGCATCATTGTTGGCTTCTTCAAATGCTCTTTGTTCTTCAAATGATCTAAAAGTAGGAGATCATCATCAGTCAGTGAGTTCTTCTGAGTGTGAATTGAGCAGTTCACGAACTTTTTCATTTTCTAGTTCATCAAATCCAAGTTCTCTTCCAATATTTGTTATTTCTTCTATAACAGTTTTTTCTTTGAAACTACTACTATTTCAATGAGGCAAAATGCACTTCCACACCCCATACATGTTGTTTGCAGTTATTTGTTGTCAAGCATGCTGAATATTTTCTATTGCATATCTGAAGTTATAATTTTTCCAGAACTCTGTTGAAGAAACTGCATCATCTCATGTAGTTTTAGAAATTGCCTGTCCATATGTTTTTCTTATGTAGTAGGCCTTAAATTTTGTGATGGTCCCTTGATCCATCAGCTGCAACAAAAATGTTGTGTTTGGCGGCAAAAAAATGATTTTTACATTTTCACATAATGAACCGAGAGTAGTTGGATGACCTGGAGCATTATCTAAAATTAGTAGTACTTTAAATGTGATGTTGCTTTCCTTGCAATATTTTTCAACAGCTGGGCAAAAATAGCTTGAAAACAATCAGTGAATACAGCTTGGGTCATCCGTGCTTTCTTATTTGATCGCCAAATAACTGGAAGTATCTATGGTTGTAGCCTTTTTAGCATGTGAGGATTTGTAGACCAATAAACAATCATTGGTTTCAATTTAAAATTGCCTGGAGCGTTGCCTCCCTCTAAAAGTGTTAGGCAATCTTTAGACACTTTAAATCCAGGTTGAGTTCTTTCTTTCTTAGCAATGTAAGTTCTGCAAGGCATCCTTTTCCAGAATAAACCACTTTCATCCACACTAAATATTTGTTGATCAGTGTATCCACCATCTTCGATTATTTTTTTTTTATAACATCAGGATATTTACATGCTGCGTCCTCATCTGCACCGGCCACCTCACCAGTAATTTTAACATTATGCAGCTGAACTCGATTTTTAAATCGGTCAAACCAACCAACACTAAACGTTTCTTCTACTTCATTATTTTTTTCTTTCACTCTCTCTTAAACAAATTTAAAGCTTTTGTCTGAATGGCTGCTCTGCTAAGGAAAATGTGTTTTTGATTGCAACCCTCAATCCATACAGTTAAAAGATGCTCCATTTCTATCATAGTAATACTTCTATTCCTTGTAGATGTTCGCAAACCACAAAAAGCTGATGCAACTTTACATTTTTCTTTTATTTCCCCTGCGTGTTTTATAATATTCTGTACCGTAGATTTAGGCATTCCAACATCTCGTCCTATTTTAGAGTTGCTATGACCAGATTCATGTTGAGTAATCACATCAATTTTTTGCTCTAATCTAAAAATGAGCCTCTTCTGTTTTGCACTCATAGTGATTTTATCTGAAGGAATCTTCCTTTTGTCCATTATGTTAAGGGCACTTCTTCACCCAAAACGATTAAAACAAATCACGAAAACTAATGTATATTACGACAGGCAGTAGACAGTAAAGCTAATGTATATTACCACATGCAAAGATAAACAAGTGTAGCAGCATCTAATGTGAGACTAGCGCAGCTTGCTTCGCATTAACTGAATTCTGGGGTTCACATTAAACGCGACCTGGTGTCATTATACAGCTCACTAAATTGAATGTCGCATTATTGGAACCTGCATTAATCGCAGCCTAGCTGTATTACTAACTGAAGTTTTTTACTCTTGCTCCTCATCTAGCAACTCTTGGCTAGATATCAATATATCTAGGCTATCTCACAATAAAAAACACACCCATGGCTATCTCACAATAAAAAACACACCCACGCACACATTATTCCAGGGGAAGTAATGGTGTCACTGGTTAAAGAAGCATTGCAGGATCATCTAGATGAGACTGCAATAATAGTTAAGACACAGCATGGGTTTGTTAAAGGGAGGTTTGTCTGACCAATTTGATTGGATACTATGATGTGGTCACAAAGGAACTGAATGTCAAAAATAATTTTGATCTCATATACTTGGATTTCAGGAAAGCTCTTGATACTGTTGCACATGGAAGACTGCTGTACAAATTGGAGAGGTATGGCACTAAGGGTAAGTTGCTACAATGGACAAAGGGATGTTGAGTGGGAGACGACAGAGAGTAGTAATCAGTGGACACTGCTCTTTGTGGACAAATGTTGTTGGAGTTCCCCAGGGTTCGGTGCTGTGCCCATTGCTGTTTTTTGTGTAATTCATCAGTGATATTGGTGAAGATATATCAAGATTAATGCCCAAGTTTTCTGAAAGGTTGGCAGGGTTGTCAGTGACAGTAAAGACAGTATGCTACTGCAACTGGATCTAGATAAGTTGGGGAAATGGGCTGAAAAGTGGCAATTGAAGTTTCACATCGACAAATGCAAAGTACTACGTATGGGTAGCAATAACCCAAGAGAAATGTACCAACTGTATGATACTACACTCAGGGAAGTGGAAAGTGAAAAAGACCTAGGGGTAATTTTGCAGTCAAATATGAAGTTTGCTGAGCAGTGCAGATGGGCTGCCAGGGCAGGTCAATGAAGTCTTGTCAATGATATTTAGGAATTTTGCTAGCAGGGACAGGGAGTTGATTATCCCGTTGTAGAAGGCAATGGTCAGGCCACATCTATTGTGTACAGGTCTGGAGGCCTCATTTTAGGAAGGATGTAGAGTTGCTAGAATGAGTACATAGAAGGGCATCACGATTGGTGAGGGGAACAAAGGGGAACTAAATTAATAGTTTGTTTTTCGCAAAAAAAAAAAAAAAAAAAACCTATTCTTTCTTGGTAACAGGAACGAATAGTCTTTTAGTGTCATGGAAAGAAACATTAGTATCATCATATAAAGTGCACCTAAAAATAATGGGAACATACCTTCTGCTATATATACGTTGCTCTGGGGTTGCTGTTTCCCATATGTAAAGTACTACATATGGGAAACAGCAACCCCAGAGCAACGTATCAACTCTGTGGTACTACACTGCCAGTGGTAGAGAATGAAAGGGACCTGGGGGTGGTGGTGCAGGCAGATATGAAGTTCTCTGAGCAGTGCAGACGAGCTGCAAGAGTAGCTCATGGTGTATTGTCAATGATATATAGGAATTTTTCTAGCAGGGATAAGGAGGTGATTATTCCCTTGTATAAGGCAATGGTCAGGCCACACCTAGAGTACACCTAGAGTACTGTATACAGGCCTGGAGGCCTCATTTCAGGAAGGATGTAGAGCTGCTGGAACGAGTACAGAGAAGGGCAACTAGATTGGTGAATGGGACAAAGGGGTTCTCTTACGAAGAAAGGCTTAAGTTTTGCAAATTACAGTGTCTGGAAACTAGGCACCAGCGGGGTGATCTGATAGAGGTGTACAAAGCCTTGAATGGTTTGAGCATGCTCAATGCTGATGGGATTCTTCCTCTAGCTCAGAAAAATCACCTGAGAGGGCATAAATTCAAATTGAGGAAAGACAGATGTAGGATAGATGTGCGGAAATTTGCCTTTAGCCAGCGGGTGGTTGGTGGGTGGAACAGACTTCCATCCCTTGTCGTGGAAGTTGATAGCCTAAATAAGTTTAAGGCTCAGCTGGACAGGTATTTCGAACGAACAGAGGGGTGAAGTGGAAGTGGTTATTTTTATTTATTTATGTTACTTTTTTTTTTTTTTTTTTTGGCTGATGCTGCATAAGCTTGCTTTCTTGCATCAAATGCCTCTACTAATGCTAATGCTAATATCCAGGACACCTATGATATGTATGTATTCATTAGCAAATAACATACAGGCAGTTTTCCCTTTACGAGTTTTTTTTTCCCCCCAAGTATCAAGTATCAACAAATCTAAAATATGAACATTAATTACAAAAAATTAATGTTAAATATTCATAAATACCGCATTCCAAACCACATGCATAGCTATACAATATAGTGTACCCCGCTTTACGATATTAATCTGTTCCAGAGACACCATCATATCGTTAAAATATCTTAATGTGAACCCAATAACAAATTCTTTTTTGGCAATTCGTTTGAAGGTCTCAGAAGTTGCAATTTTTGCTATAACTATTTATCTCTCTAAAAGCTATTTATCTCTCTAAAATGTCATTTTTGAGATCTTGAGCGTGACCTTAAAATATAAAAGGTCTTGAGCGTGGTTTGTAAATTGTATTAGTTACCAATTCAAATCACTAAAATGTACTACACTTTCATTGTTATCATGTGTTCCATTATAAGAATCAATTTTAAATGCCTTTGTGATATTTTTCTAAAACACATTTCTGGAAGTCACGACCATAAAACAATAAAAACAGTTTGCACTTTCCGGTTTATTGGGCTTTTCTGTTACTGTAAGCAATTATAAACGGGTAGTAAACTCGATCTTCCTGCATTTGCGAAAGTACCCATAGCTGGAATTGTGTGGGTTATTATTGTGAAATGTGTTTCCCATTTACTGAAATCTTCAATCGTATAAAAAACATAAATAAATTTTCAGAATCTTCTCTTCATTCCTTTTTTCTTAACTTCGTAAACTTTTTACTCCACACGAATCCTGTTAGTTGCAATTTGTGTGTGCCGTTAAAAAATGCTTATGCATGCAATCATGAAGTTTATAATTAAAAGAGATTATCTTGGAAACAAGCACCTCATGAAACATTTCTGAAGAAGACGACTCCTGGCGACTCCGTAGCCAGGTGGGAAGGAGCAGCAGTGCATAGCACACGCTTCTTGATTAGACCGGGGTTCGAGCCCGTCACCACCAAATATGGAGGATGCGGAAAGGTCAGGGAATGACCACCGCATATCCCTGAGCAATATGGCCTTAGTTGCTAATGCTCCTAAAAACCAAACAACACACACACAACAACAAGACGACTCCTTGTGCAACAAACTGAGTGCCGAGCCAACAATGAGTAATCAATGAGTGTGCATTTAGTCGGTGATGATGTAGAATAAACATTCTTTAACATTTGTAAGTTGTAAATAATTTCTCTATTATTATAATTTGCTTGCTTTTACATGCTATGTTTTCATTTCTTTCGATAAATCAATCATTGTTTAAACATAAACTAATTAGCTAACTAATTTCATTGTTGAGAACGTAACCCCTATTTTTAACCTTATGTCTATGGGAAATAAATTCCCGCTTTACAAGTTTTCGCTTTACAAGCACATGCTAGGAATGAATTAACTCGTAAAGTCGAGAACTACCTGTATTTATCTTACTAGGTGAGCTGTGTTGTCTGTTTTTCAACATCTCTCAACACAGAGAGACGTCCAACATGAAACATTATGCATTTGTCAAGTGTTAAATAAGAGCTGACAAATACAGGAATACCTAGCATAGCGCGGTTTCGAACAGTGCGGGTTTTGCTATAGGGCGGTTTACAAATTGAAAAAAAAAAATTAACTGCATTATGCACCAATCCATTTGATATGTATGTATGTATGTATGTATTATAATGCCAGCACGTAGGCCAAGGCGTTATGGATTCAAGGCCAAGCTGACTGTTGTCGCACCTCCCATTATATACGGACTCTGCTAGCATTCATATATTAGTAAACACTAGATTCCGAGCGGTGAGGTTGTTGACTGTGCGTAAGCTGTACAAATAGTTTTCAAATATTTTTATTAAAGATTATTTTTAAAAAATAATCTTTAATAAAAATTTATATGCAAATATGAATGGAAAGAAGAAATGTAATGGCGCTGAGTGTTCTTCTAGATTCAAACATCGAACAAGGTTTGAAAGTAAGGCAGGCGTTGCAAAATGACATTTGATGTTATAAAGAGTTTTATGCAGATAAAAAGAATAAAAAACTGTGCAAACTAATCTGATCAGTTATTTTTCAAAATAAAAATACAGTACATACTTCACTTATATTCTTTCGGTATGTACATATTGCAATAAAAATCATTTGTACTGTACTTACTAGTATTTTTCATTTTTATATTTTTATTTTCTTTTTTTTGAAAGAACTTCGTGTGCATAAATTTATAGTAAACGAACACCCATAAATTTTTGCAACTCGATCCATATAATCAAATTGTCGGAACGCATTACATTAAAATGCTTACTACCTCACATAGCGTGGTATATTTTTGGCTCAAATTAACCACACTATGCAAGGTATTCCTGTACATAAATGTTTCCTTATGGATATAAAATATATCTGTCAGCTATAAGTAAGATCTGAAAAATGGACCAGTTAACATGTTTATAGACCCTTGTTTTTTATCATTGTAAGAGATTTGCTTCCCATTTACAGGTTGAAAGAAATTAACATGAAAAGGCATAATTTAGCCTACCAGCCCCTCACATTCTTATATCCACTGGCAGTAATACCAGTGGATATAAGAAGTGGATACAAATACACCTACACACCCTATCATAAATTCCTTTAAAGAAATTTTTATAAAGTCATATATTAATATTAATTTTATATGCATCCATAATTAATATATATATTTATTAGTTAATTAATACAATAATTATAATTAATGTATTTCTATTCATAGTTTTTACAGGATACTTTAGATGCCCTCTTCAATATCCTAATGCAAAATTCAGATTCAGAACTTTATGATAATCTTGTTTTTGAGGCACTGGTAAGTATACTCTTGAATGTTTGTAACACATTAGTGATCTTCTTGTTTATTTTGTATGCCTTTCCCTTTTTTGAATATTTGTTACAATTTAAAATTAAATAAATTCAGATTATTTTATATTATTTGTAGCAGCTTGCATTGACTTGGCCATTGCATATAGTTACCTTTCTTTATAATACAGGTGGTGCCTCGCAATTCGACATACCGCGATTCGACAGTCTCGCAATTCGACGTACCACTATTCGATAGTCGAATTTCGCGGGCCAGCAAAAACGCTACATGATATTGCATGATAGAATTCTTTGCTGGACTACGTAACTGCGTTTAACGTTACTAAATAGCACTAAATAGTGACGACTGCTTCATACATTTTAACCAGTGGTATTAAAGAGCGAGAGTAACATTTAACCAATGATAGATTAAGCGAGAATAGCTCCCTCAATCGTTCAGCTACGTTAGCCACCCTCAAAGATAGCTACGGGTATGCCGTCAGTTCTTCCTCAGTTATGAGACAACATTATCTCGTTAATAATCGTAGTCTGAGTTGACGTTTGCTCTAGTTGTTTGTGCTAATTTATAATTCTGCATTTCTCATAAAGTAAAAAATTTTGTGCTTTGGCAGTTATTTATTTTTTGAGTGAAATTTGATAATGGGTCCAAAGAGAAGTGAACAGCGGAATAATTCAGGAAAGAAACACACTTGGTTGAGCATAGAAAAGAAGAAAGAAATTATAGAAAAAGTACAGGAAGGTAGAACAATTACAGATGTAGCTCAAGAGTATGGCGTCCCTAGGTCAACCCTGGCAACTTTTTGGCAACAAAGAGACAAGATTATAGGTGCTAGGGTGTTCGCTGGAACAATGAAAATTTCTGACAGAAACAGAGCTTTAATCAATAAAGAAATGGAAAAGCTTCTTCTCACCTGGATTAGAGAAAGACAGATGAAAGGAGATCCAGTAACTCAGGCAATGATCTGTGAGAAGGCTAGGTTAATTTTTGAAGAATTGCAGAAGAAAATTCCAGGACGTATCTCAGATCAAACTGATGAATTCAAGCAAGTCGTGGGTGGTTTCACAGATTCAAAGGTAGAACAGGTATCCATAGTGTTCTCAGACATGGGGAAGCAGTTAGTGCAGATAAAAGGGCTGCAGAAGAGCTTGTGAAAAAATTTGAAGATTTAATCATGAAGGAAGGCTACTTGCCGCAGCAAATTTTTAACAGGGATGAAACTGGGTTATTTTGGAAGCGCTTACCAAATCGAACATACATCACGCAAGAAGAAGTGACGCTCCCAGGACATAAGCCTATGAAAGATAGGCTTACCTTGTTATTGGCAGCAAATGCAAGCGGAGACTTTAAAGTAAAGTCACTTCTCGTTTACCACTCTAAAAATCCTCGCTGCTTTGGGAAGAAAATCATCAAGTCCAAACTGCCAGTGATGTGGAGATCCAATGCAAAAGCCTGGGTAAACCAGAAATTCTTCAAAGATTGGATTTTTGAGGAGTTTGCCCCGAGCGTAAAAAAATTCCTCATTGACAACAATTTACCTTTGAAAGCACTGCTGATTCTTGACAATGCTAGTGCCCACCCCCAAGACTTGGCAAACATTCTTGAAATTGACTTTGATTTCATCAAAGTCCAGTTTTTGCCTCCAAACACCACATCACTGACCCAACCCATGGATCAAGAAGTAATTGCCTGTTTTAAAAACTTTACACCAAGGCTTTGTTTTCACAGCTTTTTGACGTGACTTATTCTTCTGATAAGACACTGAAGGAGTTCTGGAAGACTGAGTTCAATATTCTTCACGCCATTTCCTTTATTAAAACTGCCTGGGAGGGAGTGACACAGAGGACCCTTCGTGCATCATGGAAGAAACTCATTCCTTCCTTTTTTTGGGATGACAACAATGCAGTCCAAGCCGCTGAAGAATCAGAAGCAGCTGCAGCCATGCGAGAAATCATTTCGAGGGCAGAGAACCTCGACATAGGAGAAGTTGATGAGGCTGATGTGGAAGAGCTTGTGGAGGATCACGATGACGAACCAACCGTGGAAGAACTCAAAACACTCAGCGAACAGGAAGCAAAAGAGAGAGAAAAGGAAATTTCACTTGAAGAAGCAGAAGACAGGGAAAAAGGCTGATGCTAACAGCTGCCATTAAAGAAATTTTATTCCACTGGGAGAAGGTGCAGTCTGCTTGTTTAAAATGGCACCCCAACACTGCTGTTGTAACTAGAATGACAAATTTGTTTAACAACACTACTATGCATCACTTCAAGGCTATCTTGAAAAAGAGGGAGAGACAGTCCACCCTTGATCAATTCCTCATCCCCATTCACGCCAAGAGGAGAAGAGAAAGGGTAGAACAAGATAAATAAAACATCCTTCCAACATCTAAGGCTCAATGAAATGTATGTACTCATTATGTATTTTGTAATTTCATTTGTTATATGGTAGAATATAGTAAAGTCAGTAATACTGTGTATTTCTCTCCGACAACGAATTAATCAATTTTCCATAAACTTATATGGGAAATATTGAACCGCAATTTGACAAATTCGCAGTTTGACTCTAATCTGGCGACAGATTATAGTCAAATTGCGAGGCACCACTGTACAGTGAAACTTCCAGTTTATCTTTTTGAGAATGCTAATCAGATTATCAGTAGTGCTCATGAGGATTTGAAGGTTCATCCCAGTATCATTGGAGAGCAATTCCACTGTCCACATCATGTGGACTTATAACAGCAATTATTGCTGTTCAGTTGTCACTTTTTGTTAACTTATTATAAATGCCTTTTTTCTGCCCTGCTGCAAAAAACACTCAATTCATTGTCATTTGAATGACATTCTGTCTTTAATATTGAACATTAAATGACTCAATGCAGTCTCTGTCTGATATTATTTATGTGACACGGTATTCATTACTGTATAAGAGAACTGATATGAAGAGGGACGAAACATAAAAATATGGATGGGACAATGTTCAGGTACTGGGACTTGTTAACTTTATGATGGATGCTTCTGCTAATTGTAGGTTATCATTAAGATTATTACAAACATAATTCTTGAAAGACTGAAACTGCCTCATGTTATTGACCTATCAAGGACAAAATATGAAAGGAATCAATAAAGGCTTTGGGCCACCTACCATTTATTGAAAGTGTTTTTTAGTTTTGTGCACTCAAGCTAAGTTGTATGTATACTCTTCCATGGTGAATTTGGAATTTGAATTATCCAAGCAGATCCTGATTTTGCTGGCACAATATCAGAAATAACAACGTCCAACTTGAAATAAGCTGCATGATCACTGAATTATGACCACCCCTGTGAAAACTGAATGCGATCTGTTGACCACGTGAGGTACTAGAGTACAGAGTTAGTCGACTGACAAAGCATAGATAAGGTGTCAATGGTTCAGTAGGTAGTAAAATTCTGAGCATGATGGGTAAAAGGAAGGATTTATCAAACTTTGATAAAGGACAGATTGTGGGTGCTCGACGAGCTGGTTCCTCAGTTTCCCAAACTGCTGAACTGGTGGGATGTTCGAGAGCCGCCATAGTTAAAGTGTACCAGGACTAGCGTCAAAATTTTCAAACAACAACCTGACAGCAAAACTGCAAAGGTCAGTGAAAGGTTGATGTTAGTGGTGAGCGCTGGTTCCTGGACTCGTACAGGAAAACAGATGCAGCACTGTTGAAGAGTTGACTACCCAATACAACATGGACCAACCCCGAACAACATCTGGCATAACCGTACATTACAGATATGTGCTATACCAGCAGACGACCCCTATGGCATCTTCTCCTAACCAAGGTTCATCGGCGTAAAAGGCTAACCTAGTGCAAAGAGCATGCAAGTTGTACGTTAGAAGACTGGTAGAAGGTTGGTGGTCGGATGAGTGACGTTATTTACTCCACACCGTGGATGGTCGTGTACAGAATTGGCGTTAACATCATGAGGCTCTTGATCCATCATGCATGGTATCAAAAGTGCAGGCTGGTGGAGGCAGTTGTATGTATGGTATGGGGCATGTTTCACTGCCAGGAACTTGGACCCCTGTTGCATGTGGAACAACGTATCAGTGGTTTCCGCTATCATCAATTGCTTGCGACTGTGTACACCCCCACTATGTTACACTTTTTTCCGAATGGCGATGGTATCTTCCAAGATGACAATGTGCCCAGCTATTGGGCACTTGATGTGCAGGAATGGTTTAAGGAACACAATTCTGACTTCCAGCATATCGATTGGCCTCCCAACTCCTCCGATATCAGTCCCATAGAGCACTTGTGGGAACACTATGGAAAGGCATATCAGGCGTCTGGATACACCAATCATGTCAATACCTGCATTGTTGACCGCATTACACACAGCTTGGTTGGCCATACCTCCCGAACCTTCCGGCATCTTGTTGAATCGATGCCACGTACTAGCTGCTGTACTGAGGGCAAAAGGAGGACCTACGAAGTATTAGGTAGGTGGTCATAATTCAGTGATTACTCAGTGTATTTTAGTGTACAAATAAATTTGAACCAAATAAGGAAAAAAAAAAAAAATTATTACCCACCAATTTAAATTATAAAATTTAATATTAATAATTTTTACCATATTTTATATATTTATTAACATTAATCACTATAATAAACTTTATAGTGATGTCTTTTTTATTGCACAGTATTCAGTGTAGGTGGGAAATTGGTAATCATTGGATTCTAGAGTATTATATGATTCTTTTACTTATCCTGTGAAAGTTTTATCCAGTAGTACTAGACTTTCATATATAAATATTAAAGGATCAGAAATTTTCAACTTTTTTATAAAGAAAATTTTCTGAAATTCTATGCGTTTAGAAAGTTTTATGGGTTTAGTTTTGATAAAAATAATCCTGCACTATTTCCTTATTAACTTGCAAAAATGATATAAATGGATTAAATAGTATATGCTGGTAAAAATATATTTTATAAATCAAATTAAAGACTTATTAACCTATTAATATTCACAAACTTTAGTGCTAATTAAAATGCAGCTCATAACTGCTCACTTAGAATTGACAGTTCACAGTCAACACATTTGCAAGGCTTGTCAGGTAGAATGTTTCTCAGCCTGGTATGTGTGTGTGTGGTTGTTATTAGTAGAGACTATTTTTGCAGGAATGGGGTACATAACATGAAGCATTTTTACTGATATATATCGGTAAAAATATATTAATATAAAATTATAAATATATTTATTACACAAAACATACATTTTGCTATTCTGTATAGTTGCAGAAAGAAATGCAAATATATATGTATGATGTAGTAAAGTTAGCAGCATCATATGTCAATGAAGATGTTAAAAGAATTAGAAAATTGTATGCATCTCTATTTTACTGTGTTGGGCAAATACAGTTAGGGCTATGGGGCTAAACACACAACCCATGTATTTAATTAAAAGCTTTCCTTCCATGCAGCTCATAACTGCTCACTTAGATTTGGTACATTATTCACAGTCAACACATTTGCTAGTTGAGGCCTCATGTCATGAGATAAGTGGCCCATGAGATAAGCTAACTTGAATGCGCTCTGCCCCTGTTCAGACTAAGTATAGCCAGTATAAGTATGCCATACATTATACTTCATGATGATGTTGTTTGATATCATTTAATGGCCAGAATATGTTCACGCCATTAAACAGTATCAAACTGAAGAGAAACATATTTATTACTCAAATGAAACTTGGATTACTGCTGGTCACAATAAATAATGAAGTAGCACAAGACTCTTGGGGTACAAGATTACAGAGTGTGAGGACACAGAATATAGAGCTCCTGGGAATGGATAAGTTTTTCTAAAACTTTACTGTCTTTTTGATTAATTAACATAATATATTGTGTTTGACAAATAGTTTAATAGTCTTAGTCGTTTGTTAGCTTATTTTTAAATTCAGCTAGTGATTTTGTAAGTTACGATTTGGTGTGAATATCATAGCACGTAACAAGTAGTGTGCAGTGGAATAGTAGAGTTTTAATTGTGATAAATAAGTAGGTCAGAGGTTCTAATCATATAATTTGGCATATAATTTTTTATTTTTAGCTAAGAAATTTTACCTTAATAAGCATATAACTAATTCAAAACTTTGTAAACATATATCTTGAACTTGATAGCATAAGGTTATAATTTAAACTTGATAGTGTAATATGTAGCTTGGTGTTGTATTGTAAGTTAATCACTTAAATTGATTAATTTTCATTATTAATCAATTAAATTGTGTTTAAATGAAAATTATGCCCCAGACATGCAAAGCAATGAGAACAGAGTAGCAGGCGTGCTGTGGCTCAGGAGAGAATGAAAGGGAGTGATTCTCCTGTGAATCACAGACTAGCTAAATATGCAACTTGTGCAATGTTTGCAAACTTTTCTAGGGCAAGACATGAGAGGGCCAAGGGGATTGCCTTACTTGTGTTTGGTGCAGAGAATGTGACAAAATTAGGCATCAACTTAAGATTCTGACGGGAATTTATCAGAGTTCGAAGTGTAGGGAGAGATCGAGCCCTCAGCTACCCAACTCAATACCAGAGCTCACACTTGTGCATTTTCCCAAGGCAGAATGCACTGTTTCCAGAGTAGGTAGTTATTGTCGGAGAAATGGGAAATATGTTATGTAAAAAGGATAGGTGGAATACGACCAGGTATGTCTGTCAGGGACAAAAGTAGATGACGTTGCAGATCACAAAAGGTGATATTTTGTACATATTGGCACAAATGATATTAAGTGTAGATCTGAGTGCTTGCTTAACAAGTACAGGACAGTGTTGTGAAAAAAGTCATGAGTTAGGATTGAATTTGAAAGGGTCTGCAATTTTTCCCAGGCATGATGGTGGGGGGGGGGGTACATGTTCAGAGCCTTGTCAATCAATTTGGCCCTGGAGAGAATGTGCAAAGCTTGTCAGGTAGAATGTTTCTCAGCCTGGTATGTGTGTAGTTGTTATTAGCAGAGGCTATTTTTACAGGGACAGGATACACTTATATAGAAGGGATGCAAAAATATTTTCCGCTGTCATCAAGTCAGTGTTAGGTGGGTCGGAAAACTACTAGCATGGGGGATACACAACCTAATTGATAATTGATTCTTGCACTGTTTCAATTGGAACATGCAGGAACGTGAAAGTGATTCTTGCACTGCTTCAATTGGAACATGCAGGAACGTGAAAGTGATTCTTGCACTGCTTCAATTGGAACATGCAACAACTTGGAAAGACGGGATTTCAAGCCCTGCAGTGTGTCATCATGGAACAAGTAAATACATGGGCTGTGTTAAGGTAACTAAGAGTAAGAAGATATGTGTGTGTACTTGTATGTACACTAATGCTAGGAGCATTGTAAGTAAATTGATGAATTTGAAGTACTGATTAATTGTAAGTAAATTGATTTAATTTGAAGTACTGATTAAGTCCCCAGATGTAGAAATTATAGGAATTGGGGAGACATGGTGTCACTCAGACATAAGCAATGGTGAATTTGAATATGGGGAGTACGGGAAGAACAGACAGGACAGGAGGAGGAGAGGAGAGGAGTGGTTATGCTCTTAGTTAAGAAACATTAAACTTAAGGCAGTGCATGCAGTCAACATGAATGACCAAGGCAGTGTTGAGTCAGTTTGGTGTAGTATAAGCACCGGGAAATCAAAATTGAGAGTAAGAATGTGTTATAGGTCTAATGAATGTGATAAGAATACCAAACAGCTATACAGATAAATAGTGGGCCAGTAAATCAGAATGTTATATAATGTGAGATTTTAACTTTCCAGATATTTAATGGAATTTGTTAGTTGGTCACTCACACACTAGCAAGACTTTTGTAGATTTATGGGACAACTGTTTTCTACAGCAGTGTGTTAGAGAGGCAACCAGAGGAAACAATACTCTTGATTTGGTCGTCAGCAGCTATTCTTCATGCATTAAGAATTTTCAGGTAATGGACCTTACTGTGGCAATGATCACAGTGTACTAATGTGGAATTTAATTAAAGGCAAACTACTGTCAAGGGTAAAGGAAAGGCTTTTGCTTTCTTGAGAGTAACTACCATGGTTTCAGTTCTTAAATTTAATGCACTGAGACCAACTGATGTTACCAACAGCAAATTCTAAATGGGAAACATGAAGCAATCATAGAAGTCACTAGGCTTTTCATATCAACATAGAAATACCGTTCAAGACTTAGACCTAAATTGATGTCAGATGAATTATTGAGACATACGGCAGAGACGAAAAATGCATGGGATGCATATAACTTATCAGGCATTACAAAAGCCTATTGTGGATATAAGCAAGTCTGTAATCAAGTCGAAAAGGAAATTAGGCAGGCTAAGGCAGATTATGAAAAGTCTCTGACAAAGAATGCAAAGAACAGTAGCAAATACTTATATGGTTATATTAACAGTAGAAGGTATGGGTTAAATCACATTGGTCCACTTGATGGTTTGGTGATCCTGCTCGGGTTGCTGAGAGGCTGAATAGATATTTCGCATCTATATTCACACATGAGGAATACTTTAGGGAAGGTGATGCCAGAAGTTTATTAAACTCTAACAAGAAGTGGAATGATTTCGTGATAACTGACAGGAAAGTGGAAGAGAAATTGTTGAAGCTAAAGATAAAAAAAGGTGCCTTGGGTGGACTGAAACTATCCAGTTATATTAATGGAGGCAGCAAAAAGGAGTAACCAAACCCTTAGCTATAATTATGAGAGCATCCTTGGATTGAGGGGGAGATCCCTATGGACTGGATATGTATGAATGTACCTCAATTCATAAAGGGGAATCAGAAAGTGATGTGAGTCACTGAGTAAAAAAGTAATGCAGGACCATCTAGACAGGAATGCAATTGTACTGCAGTCACATCATGGATTTATTCAGGGGTGGTCTTGTCTAACCAATCAGATTGGATACTGTGATTAAGTGACCAAGGAACTCAATGCAAAGAATAATTTTGATATCATATACTTGGATTTCATGAAGGCTTTTGATACCATTGCACATAAAAGACTGCTGTACAAACTGGAGCAATGGGGCATCAAGGGAAAAGTACTACTATAGATAAAGGGATGTTTTGGGGAAGAAGATAGAGAGTAGTTATCAGTGGGCACTGTCCCCTCATGGACTAATGTTATTAGTGTGTTCCCCCATTGTTGGTTTCATTATTTATTAATGATATTGATGAAGGTATATCAGGCTTAAAGTCTAAGCTTGCAGATGAAACAAAGGTTGGCAGGGTGGATAAGGACAGTAAAAGTTTGTAATAAAGTTATTCAGCAATTACTGCATATGGGGTAGCAGTAATTGTAGAATCTTATCAACTGTGTGGTATTATGCTCAGGATAGTCATTGCCTTATCCCTACTAGCAGGGATAAGAAGATGATTATCTCTTTGTACAAGCTGTGGTTAGGCTGCATCTTGAGTACTGTATACAGGTCTGGAGGCCTCACTTTAGGAAGGATGTAGATCTGCTAGAACAGGGTGCAGAGAAGGACAACTATATTGGTGAAAGGAACAAAAAGTTTGCAGATGTGAACTGCTTCTTGCCAAGAAAGGCTGCAGCATCTACAGACTAGGCACATGTGGAGAGATCTGATTGAGGTGTTTAAGGTCTTGAATGGATTGAGTATGCTAAATGTTGACGGCATTTGGCCTCTTTCTGAGGCTACACACGCACACATATGAGGTGATATACTCGTTAATTCAAGTTGAGGAGAGATGATTGCAGGATAGCTGTGTAGAAATTTGCCTTCAGCCAGCAGGTGATTGATTGTTGGAACAAGCTTCCATTTGTTGTTGTGGAAGTGGGTAGTTTAAATAAATTCAAGAATTCTTGTAGGGTATGGATGAGTAAAGTGTAGGTTTTTTTTTTTTTTTTTTACTGATGCTTTATAAGCCTGCTTTCTTGCACCATTGGCCAAAAATACTACTACTTGCCAATCATGGATGAAAAAATGCAATTTTATGTGAATACAAGTAATATCCATGGGTTTGAAGGTTCCTTTAATTAAAATGAGAGATTAATACTTTTATACCATGTCGCTGAATTATGCTTTGTTCCTGACATAGAAATGCATTTATATGTCAGTCATTTCTATGTCCTGACAAAGAAATGCATTTATATGTCAGTCATTTCTATGTCAGAAACAGAGTAATGCATTTATAGGCCAGAAGCAGATCTGATGATTAACAAATGAAAATGGATGGTATGTGTGTTTTGAAAAAAAGATTTCAGTAACATCCAGCCAAGCAGTATGGCTATTTTAGACAACACCCTGTATCATTCTCTTCACCTTGAAGATATTCCAATGAAAGAAACTCGGCTGATATGCAAGCATGGTAGTCTTGCTAAATTTAGCATGCTGTTATGATCAGCTTAAACCAGAATTACTAGACATAGTTAATTTTGGTAAAGGATCAGTTTTCAATTTACTATATAGATACAATTCCAGTTTCTCTGGCTGTAAGATGCTTCACTTATAACAGTATCATTGTTATTTCATTCCACCCAAAATGAAAGGCTACATTGCTACTAAAACAGATAATTTAAAATGGCAAAAGTAGTGAAACCTTGTAGATGCACTGAAAACTGTTACATGCAGTTGGTTACCTTATATTTAGCACATACAAAAGGTGGATAAAGAATTGTTCAGATCTGTTGAAGTGACTGATTGTGTCATTGAACACTTGACTTTGAGATTTTCAGATGACAGTACATCAGCATTATACAGTAGCAAATTAATAATGACAGTACATCAGAATTATACAGCAGCAAATTATTAATGAGAGTAAATCAGAATTATACAGCAGCAAATTAATAATGATAGTACATCAGAATTATACAATAGCAGCAAATTATTCAGCATAATGATAATCTTATAACAATAAAAAGAACATCTTTGACAATTAAACACTTTGCAGATATGTTGGCCATACATTTAAATGGAAAACCATTGCTTCGATTTGATCCTGAAGATTTGACATAACGATGTCAAATCTTTCCTTTGTAATCATTGTTCAGCAGTCGAACAAAGCAGAAGAAGTAAATTCTATATGGCAATTTTTAATTTTAATTTATGTGCCGAGCTTGTGCATTAGGTGGTTTTATGTGAAACATCCTTTGCGTTTCTTTTAGGTATTTTGATTTGTATATATTGATTACGAAATAAAAGAGCTGAACTGAAACTGATTTTGTACTGAAAATATTTTATTGATCATTCACAAATTTCCATGATTTCTGGAAGATAATATACAATGGATTTATGATAATTAAAGTATATACTTGAGATGTATATACAGCCAGTTCTCACTTTACGAGTTCCTGGGTTTACGAGTTTTTTTTTTCCCAAAGTATCAAGTATCAAAAAAATCGAAAATATGATCCTTAATTGCAAAAAATGAATGTTAAACATTCATAAATACTGCATTTGAAACTACGCGCGTAGCTATACAATACAGTGTACCCAGCTTTACGATATTAATCCGTTCCAGAGACACCATCGTATCGTGAAAATATCGTAATGTGAACCCAATAATACATTGTTTTTTTTGGTAATTCGTTCTACGGCCTTGAAAGTTGAAATTTTCGCTATATAACTCTAAAAGGTTGTTTTTTATAGTGCAAATTGTATTAGTTATCAATTCAAATCATTAAAATGCACTACACTTTCATCATTATCATACGTTCTGTTATAAGAAACAATTTTGAAGGGCTTTTTGATATTTTTCTAAAGCACATTTCTGGTAGTCCTGACCATAAAACAATAAAAACAATTTGCACTTTCCGGTTTATTGGGCTTTTCTGTTACTATAAGCAATTATAAACAGGTAGTAAACTTGATCTTCTTGCATTTGTGAAAATACCAATAGCTGGAATTGTGTGTTATTATAGTGAAATGTGTTTCCCATTTACTGAAATCTTCAATCGTATAAAAAACATTAAAAAAAATTTTTTTCAAAATCTTCTTTTCATTCCTTTTTTTTTTAAGTTTCGTAAACTTGTTACTCTGTGCAAATCGTGTTAGTTGCAATTTGTGCATTCCGTTAAAAATGCTTATGCATCTATTGAAATTTATAAAGAAAATAGAAGATTATCTTGGAAACAAACACCTCTTGAAGCATTTCTGAAGAAGATGACTCCTTGCACAACAAACGAACGAGTGCCGAGCCAATAATAAGTGATCAACGAGTGTGCATATAGTCAATGATGAAGAATAAACATTCTTTAAAATTTTTAAGTTATAAATAATTTCTTTATTATTATAATTTGCTTGATTTTACAGGCTACGTTTTCATTTCTTTGGATAAATCAATCATTGTTTAAACATAAACTAATTAGCTAAATAATTTCATTGTTGAGAACATAACCCCTATTTTTAACATTATGTCTATGGGCTTTAATTCCCACTTTACGAGTGCGCGCTAGGAACGAATTAACTCGTAAAGTCAAGAACTACCTGTACTTGTGACTGCAACATATATAAATGTGTCTGGAAAATAGCATTGATTTAGGTACCCGACCTTGTAGTTGAAATGACATATGCAGCTGTTGGGGACACCTAACAATGAAATGTAAGAAAAATGTGAGACAAAAAATGAAATTGTTGACAAATATTTGTATTGTTACAGTCATATGACAAATACTTGTATTGTTGCAGTTATATTGTTGACACCATGCCAAAACCACAGATGTGCAATTTGGCACTTTTTACATAAATGCATTCTTGAGGTTGTTTCTTGGTCAACTACATCCTGCCAAAGACTCATATGTGCATTTCAAGGCCAAGCGGTTAAAAATGTTACATGCATTTTCACTTATCTGTGAAAAAAACACCTGACCAAGATTCACGAATGTGGCACTTTCTTTAGTTTGGCATGAAAAAAAGTACCACTTTCAGGTTTTTGGCAAGTATAGTAGGGTGGGGAGAGGCCAGCTCTTGCATGCTGTTACATGTATGGTTTTGTTTATCGCAGTTTGCCAATCAGTATTACTGTTTAGTTGTCCTTTGTAACATCTCATTTTTGTGTCAAAAGTAAAATTTGGAATGAGTTCAAGAATGCAAAAATTTCTTGTGCCGTGTTCCTCACTTTAAATAGAATCTGATTTGGAAGATGAAGATTACGATCCCTTCAATGACTTTCAAGTTTCAGACAAAGATAAAAATTATGTACCCTCTGATGACAATAACGACTCATCACTTATGGCTTCGATGTGCATTTACTTTTTAAAAATTATCCCCAGTTTAAAAACTGTAAGACACATTTTTTGAGTCATGCTATTTAGAAATGGAGTGTGACTCAATGCACTCTAAAGTTGAGAGAAATGCCAAGTATGTACCCAGGCATATCCCTGAGGGATTGGGCCCAAATAATTAGAGGCGCAAGATTAAAACCTATGCCATTCTGTGTAAATATCGTCCAATGCGATGACTTTTGCGATTTTACTTTTCTCACCACACAACTTAAAGGTGCTGTTCCTTGGAGAAAAGTCTGCTGTCTTGAATTACAAAAATGACAGGACGGATATGTCACATTGTTTTACAAAACAAACTACAAAGATGAATTTATAACAGTAAACCTAAAAAGACAAGGGAAGATCCAGCAATGAGCAGCCCAACCTTCCCAAAGTCTGTAATAAGGAACTTTGTATATCTCAAGCAAAGCCTAAAAATATAATGAAAATGTGCCAAGATTTCACAATACCGAAAGAGTATCACAAATTCTATTTAAAATTAAAAGCATCAATAGAAATAAGTGATATTACCAGCACCGGATTTAAGTGAAGAATCTGAAAATGAAGAAGATATTGAAAATTAATTTATACAAACTTTTATGTTATTGTAATTAAACATGTGTTATTAATATATTTTTATTTATTTATATGTATATATTATTCTGACATCATTTTATTAATAAATTGTTCGTTTCTGACCAACAAAAATGTGTTCAAAAAAATTTTTTTTTCACCTTTTGAATTCTTTTTCAATCTGACAAACTTTCAAACTTCCCAGTGCCAAAACTGTGAAAGTGATTTTTAAGCTTAAATTAATGGCAAGCTTAAATTACCAATATGATTTAAAAACAGCATCTTTGGAAAGTACAGGAACTCCCCTACTTACGTAATAATCAACTTACAGAAATTCGACTTTACGTAAGTTTTTGCCGGCTGGTGCAAAGTTTAAAAAATAGTGGAAACATATTTTGCATCACATGGGAAAAAATAGAGGTATCATGAAATTTTCGTAACGTGAACTCAATAACACATTGTGTGTGTTTTTTTTTTTTTTTTTTTCTTTTTTTTGTAATTCATTCCAAGACCTTGAAAGTTGAAAATTTCGCTGTGTTACTAACCTGTTTATCCTTCTAAAAGGTCATATTTATAATGGGAATTGCACTACCCTTTCATCGTTATCATATGTTCCCGTTATAAGAATCAGTTTTGAACACCCTTTGTAAGAATTTTCTAAAGCACATTTCTGGAGGTCACAACCATTAAACAACAAAAAACAGTTTCACTTTCCAGTTTATTGGGCATTTCTGTTAGTGCATCTAATTATAAACGAGAAGTAAACCCGATCTTATTGCATTTGCGATAATACCAATAACTACAATTGTGTGGGTTTTTACACTATTTTGGAGAAATGTGTTCCCCTTCACTGAAATCTTCAATCGTATAAAAAACAAATTTTCAGAAACTTCTCTTCATTCCTATTTACGAATTACAATGATAAAAGGAAAGTGCAAGTAGTGGTAGTGCCAGGAAACAAAACAAAATCGATTTAGAAATGAAGATGAAAATGATTAAGAAGTACAAAGCAGAACAAAGTTTGTCATCTATTGCAAGGTCTCGCTGCTTCAACAGTGAATACTATTTTGAAGGACAGTCAAACGATCAACGCACTTAAGATCAACAGTGATCACAAAACAGCATTCAGGTGCTATATCGAAGTTGGGACAGCTGTTAATAATATGGATGGAAAATCAGATTCAGAAGCAAGTGCCCCCGAGTCTAATGACCATTCAAGCAATAGCAACAAGTATGTGGTGAAGTCGCCTGTGCCGATTCTGCAGCTGCAGAGAAACTGTGTGATGTGTTGGAAAAAATTATTCATGAAGGTGACTATTCAGTGCAGTAAATTTTTAAAGTTCACGGACTGCTCTGTGTTGGGAAGAAATGCCGGAGCGAATATACGTTGCCAAAGAGGAAAATACAATGCCAGGTTTCAAGGCATCAAAAGCTAGGGCCACGCTCTTGCTTGGGGCTAATACAGTGGGAGATTACAGATTAAAATCACTGCCTTTGTACCATTCTGGAAATCCTCATTCATTTAAGGGCATCATTAAAACCACCTTATCCACGAATTCCCAATCGAACCAGAGAGCACGGATAACAATAACATCACTCTTTGAGGATTGGTTTAAATGCCGCTTCATTCCAGAGGGTGAAAAATATTGTAAAGAAAATGACATTCCTTTCAAGATTTTACTTCTATTAGATAATGCTCCTGGACATCCTACACATCTAGATTATATCAATTTGAATGTGAGAGTCATATTTCTACTGACTACACGACTTCATTCATCAATCAGGGTGTTATTTCAAATTTAAAAGCATACTATTTACGCACAACTTTTGCTCAGGCATTATCTGCAGCAGACGATGAGAAAAATTTTACATTCAGACACTTTGAAATCTTACATGCCATCTTAAACATTAATAAGGCCTGGACAGAAATTACTAAAAGTTGTTTAAATGGCGCATGGAAGAAAATATGCCCACGGCACGTAAAAGGCTTCGAAGGATTTGAAAAAGACGAAACATATGAAGAGGTTACAGAATCAATTACAAGATTGTAAAAGTTGCAGTGCTACTTCAGTTGGAGGTTGATGCCAAAGATGTGGAGTTAATAGAGGAAGAAGAGAAGAAATTATCTAATGAAAGACTTATTGACTTGCAGGCAGCGATAGTGATAGAAGAAAATGCTGACAAAGCTCAAGATGAACCGATGAGGAGCTGAGACGCTTCATCACCAGAGAGATGGCAATAGCATTTCGTGAAATTGCATCTGCAATGGCAAGGTTTGAGAAGATGGATCCTGACAGCAAATGATACTTAATAGTTAACAGAGAGGTGAATGATATGCTTGCTTGCTACAAAGAAATGTACAATGAAAAGAAAAAAGCCACTGTCCAGTCATCCATTAATATGTTCTTTCGTAAGGTTGAGTGGCCGACCCCTTCTAAATCTCCACAGTAGTGTACTTATCACCTGAAGACGTTGATTCTGGCAACGATGCTCGAGAGGTAAAACTTACTAACATTATGCCTGTCTCCTCTCTTTTTTTGTAATTTTAAAATTGCACGCTTTTGTAATTTTTCCTGCGCATGAGATAAAAAATTTAATAAATACAATAAATAATTCTATTTCCATGTTCGTCGAACATTTCTTTTTTGATTCAATCAATTCAGCGAGCACAGTTGCGAGTGCTGCACAAGCATGGGGGAAATTCTGCCTTACGTAATGTTCCGCGGAACGCAACCCTTACGTAAATCGGGGAGTTCCTGTACTTATAAAACAACATTTAGTTAAATAACTTAAAACCTTGATTTTTCTAAAGTCAAAGAATCTTTAAATGCGTTTTTCTCAAACTCTCCTTTTGAAGATGAATGGTTTTGCCGTGGAATCGACGATATGACAAATAATTGTATGTATTGTTGCAATCGTACTTACTGCAGTAGTAACTACAAGAAGTACAATTGTGATGTCATACTATTCAAAATATCTAAAAAGTTAAAACTCAAGATTTCATACCGATCATGAAAAATACGTCACACGCTCTAATCACACTATTAGTCAGTGCTTGTCACAGACTAGTGGTGTGAGCATGGGGAAACATCTCTTGCAGATGCCACAGATGATGTCACTTCTGTGACTAATCAGATTTACTTAGTAAGTACCCCTAAAGATGTGTCACATCAAAAAGTTGGCCAAACTTCGAGCCCATTGTTAAAATATTCACAGCCCACAACTGGGTTTGGCAGACTGTTAAGTGGTAATGGACATCATTGAGATTAGAACTGAAACCACATGTGTTGGTATTAGCAATGGCCACATGGTGCAAGGAAGCTTAAGGCTTATGCTGCACCAGCCAGAAAAAAAAATAAATTAAAAATAAAATAATAATAAGAAGAAAATTTAAAAAATAAAAAATTAATAAAAGAAAAGGAAATAGACAATCTAAGTGTTTCCCTCTTCCCGTAGATAATTATCCAGCTGATCTTTGAATTTCCCTAAACTGTCAGCCTCTACCAACCATGTAGGTAACTTATTCGAATAATTTAAAACTCTCTGGCTAAAATAAAACTTCCTGCAATCCAGTCTAAACATCTCCACCCCCCTCCCCCTCGGTAACTTGAATTTATTGCCCCTAGTTCTAGAATCATTTATAACCCAGAAAATTTCGGCTTCATTCATTTTACTTTTGCCTCTCAGAGACATAAACACCTCAGTCAAGTCTCCTCTAAGATACCTCTAAGTCAGAGAGCGCTGACTCTCTGTAAAAATTACATCTGTGAATTACAGGCTCCGAAAAAGCGATGTATTTGCCTTTTTATTTACCTAATTTTTATTTTATATTGTACTTGATATGTAGTCTTATAATTATTGTTCTACTGGTTATTTTTATTTTTAATTTAGATAAAGAGTTTTTCTAGATTACTACTTAATATACGTAAAACCGTTATTTCTTTCGAATCTTGCAGCCATTATTTCGTATAGAGTAGAAGGGAATATAAATTTTTAATTGTGGTAACTAGGCAGCTCTAACATATAATTATATAGCGTAATACGCATCACTGCATTTAGGATTCTATGAAATAGCGTAGTATTGACAATTAATTAATTAAATTTATTGATCTTATTAATTTAAAATATCATGCCCCAGACTAGAGCAGCAAAGCGATGGGCACAAAGCGGAAGGAGTGCTGTGATTCAGGGGTGAACTGAGGGGGGCAATTCTCCAACGCATCACAGCCTAAAAAAATGTGCAGCGTGTGAAATGTTTACCGAACTCTCTGGAACAGAATATGATCTAGCCAAGGAGGATGTCTTTGTGTGTGTGCCAGGTGCAGAGAGTGTCTAGAAATTTGGCATCAACTTCACGTTCTACTGGGTGTCTATGAGAGCTTGAGGTGTAGGGTAGATACCCTCGAAGAAATTAATATGAGGGGCCCGTCAAGCTCTCAGCTGCCCATCTCAATGCAAGAACTCACTCCTGGGCATCAGGCAACACAGCGGCAATCTCTGAGGCAGAATGTGCTGGTCCCAAAGGAACTAGTTATTGTTGGTCACTCTATTGTCAGGGAGATGGGGAATATATTGTGTAAAAAGGATAGATGGAACAGGAACCAGGGTATGTCTGCCAGGGGCAAAAGTTGATGACGTAAAGCATATACCATATTTTAAGGGCACAAAGGGCGATATTGTTGTACACGTTGGCACCAATGACATTAAGAGTAGGAGAGCTGCAGATTTACTTAACAAACTACAGGTCAATGTTCCAAAAAGTCACGAGTTAGGACTAAATTTGAAAGTGTCTGCTATTCTGCCCAGACACGATAGGAGGGAGTACATGATGAGAGCCTTGTCAATCAATTCGGCCCTGGAGGGAATGTGCAAGGCTCAAGGGGTAGAATTTTTTTCAGCGTGGTCTGTGCTTGTTAACAGGAGAGACTGCTTCTATAGAGATGGGATACACTTAAATAGAAAGAGTGCAAGAATATTTGCTGTCGAGGCAGTGTTAGGTGGGTCGGAAAACTGCTAGCTTGGGGGGATTCACAGACTAAAAGGTTAAAAGTAGCCGCAGGCAGAGGTGAAGTTGATTCTTGCACAACTTCTATTAGAATAAGTAACAGTTTGGAGTGAGGGGTGTTGGGGGTTTCAGGGACTGATGGCAATCATCGTGAAACAGGTGGGTATATGGGATGTGTCAGGGTAACTAGGAATAGATGCATGTATGCTTGCATGTATACCAATGCTAGAAGTATAGTAAATAAATTTGATGAATTTGAAGTGTTGGTCAAGATGTCAAAGGCCAATATTGTTGGGAAAGCAGAGACGTGGTGTCACACAGACATAAGGAATGCAGAACTGGAATTTGGGGAGTACAATGTGTACAAAAAGGGTAGACAGGATAGGAAGGGTGGAGGTGTTATGCTGTTAATTAAGAAAAACATAAAATCAAAAGAAGTGCATCCAGTTGACATAGATGAACAGTGCACTGTTGAGTCAGTTTGGTGTGACATAAGCACTGTGAAAGCAAAAATAAGAGTACCAGTGTGTTATAGGCCTAATGAGTACAATGAACAATTGTACAGAGAAATAGAGTGGGCTAGTAAATCAATACGGAGGATGCGGAAAGGTCAGGGAATGATCACCACATATCCCCGTAGCAATATGGCCTTAGTTGCTAATGCTCCTGAACAACAAACAATAGAGTATAGAGCTAGTAAATCAGAATTTCTTATAATGGGGGATTTTAACTTCCCAGATATTGACTGGAATTGTGGGTTGGTCACTCACACACTAGTAAGACTTTTGTGGATTTATTGGATGATTGTTTTCTGCAGCAGCATGTTCGAGAGGCAACCAGAGAGAGTAATACTCTTGATCTGGTTATCAGCAGTGATCATTCCTGTATTAAGAATTTGCAGATAAAGGAACCACTAGGTGGCAGTGATCACACTGTACTGATGTGGGATTTACTTAAAGATATAATTACCATCAGGGGTAACGGAAAGGGCTTTTGCTTCCGTAAAGTTGAGTACAGTGGTCTCAGGCAGTTTTTAAATTCTGTACAGTGGGATCAACTGACGATGTTACCAACAGCAAATTCTAAGTAGGAAGCATTCAAGGAATTAATCTTGGAAGCTACTAAAAGTTTCGTACCTATTAAGAAATATTGTTCAAGGATTAGGCCTAAATGGTTATCAAATGAACTTATGAGACTCGTGACAGAGAAGAAAAATGCATGGGATGCTATAAATTATCAAGCGTCTGTAATCAGGGCACAAAGGAGGCTAGGCAGGTGAAGGCAGATTACGAGAAATCTTTGGCAAAAGATTCTAAGAAAAACAGAAAGGATTTCTTTAGTTATATAAACTCTAAAAGGAAGGGGATGAATCTGATTGGTCCACTTGATATCGATGGTTTGACTGTTGATGATCCTGCTCAGATAGCAAACAAACTGAATGAGTATTTTGCATCTACATTCACACATGAGGAGTTATTAAGGTTTGAAAATGGCAGCAGGTTATCAAATTGTTGCAGGGTGCTTAATGATTTTGTAATAACTGAGAGTAAAGTGGAGGAGAAATAGTTGAAGTTAAACATAAGAAAGACACCTGGGGTGGATGGGATCTATCCAGTCATATTAAAGGAGGTAGCAAAGCAACTAAGCAAACCCTTACCCATAATTATGAGAGCATCCTTGGACTCAGGGAAGGTCCCCACAGACTGGAGATGTGCAAATGTATCCCCAATTCACAAAGGGGGATTGAAGGGTGACATGAGTAATTACAGACCAGTTAGTTTAACTTCTGTTCCATGTAAAATAATGGAGTCACTGGTTACAGATGCATTGCAGGATCATCTAGACAAGACTGCAGCAATAATTCAGACACAGCATGGGTTTGTTAAGGGAAAGTCTTGTCTGACAAATTTGATAGGATATTATGATGTGGTTACAAAAGAACTGGATGCAAAAAATAATTTTGATATCATATATTTCGATTTCAGGAAAGCTTTTGACACTGTTGCGCATGGAAGACTATTGTACAAATTGGAACAGAATGGTATTAAGGATAAGTTGCTACAATGGATAAAAGGATGGTTGGGTGGGAGAAGACAGAGGGTGGTAATCAGTGGGTGCTGCTCCTCGTGGACTAATGTTATTAATGGAGTCCCACAGGGTTTGGTGTTGGGTCCACTATTGTTTTGTATATTTATCAATGATATTGATGAAGGTATATCAGGCTTAGTATCAAAGTTTGCAGATGATAAAAAGGTTGGCAGGGTTGTTAATGACAGTAATGGCAGTGTGCTACTGCAACAGGATCTAGATAATTTGGGCTGATGGGCTAAGTGGCAACTGAAGTTTAACCTTGACAAATGCAAAGTACTGCATATGGGTAGAAGTAACCCCAGAGAAACGTACAGACTGTGTGGTACTACACTTAAGGTGGTAGAAAATGAAAAAGTCCTGGGAGTAATTGTGCAGTTAGATATGAAATCTTCTGATCAATGCAGACAGGCTGCCAGGGCAGGTCATGGGGTTTTGTCAATGATATATAGGAATTTTGCTAGCAGGGAAAAGGAGGTGATTGTCCCTCTGTATAAGGCAATGGTCAGGCCACGCCTTGAGTACTGCGTGCAGGTCTGGAGGCCTCATTTTTGGAAGGATGTAGATTTGCTTGAGCGTGTACAGAGAAGGGCAACAAGATTGGTGAGGGGAATGAAGGGATCCTCTTACCAAGAGAGGTTTAAGTTATACAAATTGCAGTTCCTGGAAACTAGGCACCTGCACGGTGATCCAATTGAGGTGTATAAGGCCTTGAATGGGTTGAGGATGCTAAATTCTGATGGGATCCTTCCACTTGTTCGGATTACGAACCTAAAGAGGGCATAAATTCAAATTAAGAAAAGACAGATGTAGAATAGATGTGCGGAAATTTGCCTTTAGCCAGTGGGTGGTTAATTGCTGGAACAAACTTCCATCTGTCGTTGTGGAAGTTGATAGGTTAAAAAATTTTAGGAGGAACTGGACAGGCATTTGGAGGGAATGGTGTGATTTTTTTTTTTTTTTTTTGGCTGATGCTGCATAAGCTCATACATTTGCTTTTTTGCATCACATGCCACTACTACTACTACCTAGTTTCCAAGCTCTGCAACCCACATTCAAATTCTTTCCTCATATGGATGACCTTTTGCCAATCTCACAGGTGAGTTACCTGTCTCTGGACCCTTTCAAGAAGCTCAGTCTTTTTTTAGACACGGTCTCCACACTTGAACACAGTATTTCAAGTGATCTAACTAATTCCATTATACAATAGTCTTGTATAATGGAATTATGTTGTCCTCTCTATACTAGCAAATGTGTGATAAATCATCAACAGGACACCATGGACCTTCCTTGCAACCTGTCTACAATGCTCGGAGAACTTCCTGTCTGACCATATCGTAACTCCCACATCCCTTTCCTCCACTATTGGCTTCAGTTCAACTCTACCAAGTGTATAAGTTATTATAGGGTTACTGTTTACCAGGTGTAATACCTTACACTTTGGATTAAAGTGTAGCTGCGGTTTTCTAACCATCCCTGAAGTCTATCTAGGACACTCTGAAAAAGCTCTGCTTGACAGTGATCATTAACTACTCTTCCAATGTTTACACAATGTTTGGACATCATGCGCTTCATCGATGTAATTTATGAAAATCAAAAACAACAGTGGTCCTAATACTGATACTGGGAACCCCACTTCTTACATCAATCCAATCTGAGGAATAATCATTTATCAGAACACGCTGCCTATTGCCCTGCAGCCATCTTTCTATCCCTCTAAGGATTTTCCCTGTGATTCCAACTCGTTCCGGCTTATAAAGTAACTGCTCATGTGGGACTGAGTCAAAGGCTGTGCTGAAATTCAAATAAACAATGTCGAAATTATTTTCTGAATTATTTCATGAGTGACAAAATTGCATTAACATTAGCAAAGGCACATGATGCAAGAAAGCAAGCTTATATAGCATCAGCCGAAAAAAAAAACACCCTTATTTCACCCATCCACTTGCTTCAAAAATTTGTCAAGTTCTGCTTTGAATCTATTTAAGCTATCAACTTCTACTACGACAGATGGAAGTTTGTTCCAGCAATCAAATGCCCACTGCCTAAAGGCAAACTTCAGCACATCTAACCTACAACCGTCTTTCCTCAATTTGAATTTCTGCCTTCTCAGGCAATTATTCTTGGCAAGAGGTAGAATCCCATCAGGATTGAGCATGCTCAAACCATTCAAGGCTTTATATTATGGCGCCTCCGTAGCCAGGTGGGAAGGAGCAGCAGTGCGTAGCACACGCTTCTTGATTAGACTGGGGTTTGAGCCTGTCACCACCAAATACGGAGGATGCGGAAAGGTCAGGGAATGACCACTGCATATCCCGGAACAATATGGCCTTAGTTGCTAATGCTCCTAAAACCCAAAAAAACAATAACAACAACAGCTTTATATTATCTCAATCAGATCACTTTGCAGGTGCCTAGTGTCCAGACACTGGTAATTTTCAAAACTTAAGCCTTTCTTCGTAAGAGCAACCCTTTGTTTCATTCAATAATCTTGTTGCCCTTCTTTGTACTTGTCCAAAAAGCTCTACATCCTTCTTAAAATGAGGCCTCCAGACCTGTATACAAAGGGTACTAGGAAAGTTTTGCAATATGACGCAACAATGAATCACAGGAAGCTGCTTGTTGCTGCATGTTGAGACATGTTCATACGTGCATAGTAGCCGCCGCGCCAAGTCGATGGGCTCAGTTATTCATTAGTAGTGAGAGTGTAAAGTGCTTGCGATGGCATCGTGGTCACGAAATGAGATAAGGACAGTTTTGCGGTATAATTTCGTGCGTGGTTTAACCATAGACCAGTGCTTAGAAGAAATGACTCTTGCACTAGATGATGATTGTCCACATCGTACAACGATATTCAGGTGGTATAGAGAATTCCAAAGGGGAAATTTCACTCTGGAGGATTCTGAGAGGCCACGAACGTCAGTTACGGAGGAAAACGTTACTGCTGTGAGGAAAATGCATGACGAAAACAGGCAAGTGACCTACCAACAGATAGAGGATACTTTGGGCCTAAATGCACCAGCAATTCGTTCGATTCTGCAAGATCATTTGCACGTGAAGAAACTTTGTTCTCTCTGAGTGCCGCATCAACTGACTGAAGAGCAGATGACACGACATGTGCCGGGAGATGTTAAAAAAGTTTGATAAGGGACAATCTCGGTATGTGAACAACATCGTGACAGGTGACGAGACTTGGCTGTACTATTAGGATCTGCCGACCAAGGCTTAAAACAAAGTTTGGGTCTCTGATGGTGACGATACACCCGTAATTGTCAGAAAATCCCGATCTGTAAAGAAGCAAATGATAGCTGTATTTTTCAAATCAAGTGGAATTGTGGAACGTGTCGTTTTGGACACGCAGAAGACAGTCACAGCTAAGTGTTATACTGAACAATGCCTGCCTAAAGTCATTGGATCTATGAAGAACCTGCGGCCAAAGTCAAGAATGGACACCTGGTACCTCCATCACGATAATGCTGCAGCTCCCAGCGCCAAAGCCTGCACCGAATATTTGACCACAACAGGACTGAAACTTCTCGAGCACCCTCCCTACAGTCCAGACCTTGCTCCCTGCGACTTTGCACTGTTCCCGCATGTGAAAATGAAGCTAAAAGGGAGGCGGTTTTCCAGTGATGAGGACCTTCTACGGGCTTGGGACAACGAGTGTGCTTTACTCCCTAGTGAAACTTGGCAGAACTGGTTTAAAGATTGGTTTCGGAGGATGGAGAGGTGTATTGAATGTAGAGGAAATTACTTTGAAAAAATTAAATAAACAAAGCTGTATTGCAAAACTTTCCTAGTACCCTTTGTACAGTACTCAAGGTGTAGCCTGACCATTGCATTATACAAGGGAATAATCACCTCCTTATCCCTAACTAGAAAAATTCCTGTATGTCATCGACAAGACACCATGAGCTATTCTTGCAGATTGTCTGGACTGCTCAGAAAACTTCATACCTGCCTGCAAAATTACCCCCAGGTCCTTTTCGTTCTCTACCACTATCAGTGTAGTATCACAGAGTTGATATGTTACTCTGGGTTTACTGGTTCCCATATGTAGTACTTTACATTTGTCAATGTTAAATTTCATTTGCCACCTCTCAGCCCATCTGTTCAACTTTTCTAGATCCTGTTGCAGCAGCATACCATCATTAGTGTCCTTAACAACTCTGCCAACCTTTGTATTGTCTGCAAACTTGGACATTAAGCCTGATATACCATCATCGATATCATTTATAAATACAGAAAACAACTATGTACCTTACACGACACGAAACCCTAAGAGACTCCACTAATAACATTAGTCCATGAAGAGCAGTGTCCATTGATTACCGCTCTCTGTCTTCTCCCACTCAACCATCTCTTTATGCATAGCAGCAATTTGCCTCCAGTGCCACATTGCACCAATTTGTGCAGCAGTCTTCCATGTGCAACAGTATCAAAAGCCTTTCTAAGATCCAAATATATGATCTCAAAGTTATTCTTTGCATGCAATGATAGTATCCAATCAAACTGATCAGACAAGACTTCCCCTTAACAAAACCATGCTGTGTCCGGGCTATAACTGAATTCTGGTCTAGATGATCCTGCAGTGCTTCTTTAACCAGTGCCTCCATTAATTTCCCTCGAATAGAAGGTAAACTAACAGGTCTGTAATTACCTGTGTCTCCCTTTGATCCTCCTTTGTGTATTGGGGTCACATTTGCACATCTCCAGTCCATGGGTTCCCTGACTCCATGTTCTCCAGTTCCCTGACTCCATGGAAGCTCTCATAATTATGGTTATGAGTTTACTTTCTTCCTTTACCACCTCCTTTAATATAACTGGATAGATTCCATCCACCCAGATGCCTTTCATATGTTTATCTTCAACAATTTTTCCTCTACTTTACTCTCAGTTATAACAAGATTATCTAGTTTACTACCAGAGTTTAATACACCTCTGGCATTTCCCTCCCTGAATAACTCCTCACGTGTGAATGTAGCTGAAAAATATTCATTTAGTTTGTTAGCTGCCTGAGCAGGATCAACAGTTAAACCATCGATATCAAGTGGACCAATCTGATTCATCCCCTTCCTTCTAGAGTTTACATTAGTAAAGAACTCTTTGCTGTTTTTATTTGCATTCTTTGCCAAAGATTTCTCGTAATCTGCCTTCTCCTGTCTAACCTCCTATGTGACTTGATTACAGACCAGTTTATATCTATCATAGCCGTCTGTGTCAACTGTTATTTTATATTTATCCCATGCATTTTTCTTCTCTGTTCCATATCTAATTAGTTCATTTGACATCCATTTAGGCCTAAATCTTGAACAATATTTCGAAGTTGGTATGAAAAGCCTACAAGATTAATTCTTCGAATACTTCCCATTTTGAAGTTGCTGTTGGTAACATCTTCAGTTGGTCCCACCATATAGAATTTAAATACTGTCTCAGACCACCATAGTCACCTTTACGAAAGCAAAATCCTTTCCCTTTACCCTTGATGGTAGTTACCTCTTTGAGTAAATCCCACTTCAGCACACTGTGATCACTGCCCCCTAGTGGTTCCTTTATCTGAAGATTTTTAATGCATGAAGAATCACTACTGATAATGAGATCAAGTGTATTACTCCCTCTAGTTTCCTACCGAACATGCTGATGTAGAAAACAATCATCCAATAAATCCACAAAAGACTTGCTAGTGTGTGAGTGACCAACCCACAAATTCTAGTGAATCTCTGGGAAATTTAAATCCCTCATTATAAGACACTCTCATTTACTGGTCCACTCTATTTCTCTGCAGAATTGCTTATTATACTCATCAGATTCATCAGGCCTAAAACACACACCTACTCTCATTTTTTTCCCTTTCTTAGTGCTTATGTCTCACCAAACAGACTCAACATTGCATTGTCACCAACCTCAATTGGATGCACTTCCTTAGATTTTATGTGTTTCTTAACAAACAGCATAATCCCTCATCCCTTCCTGTTCTGTCTATCCTTTCTGTACACATTGGTGAGTATTTACAGGAAAGATCGTATAGGTCATCGATATTGGAACGGAATCCATTACAATTCCACTGTCTGCCTTCAAGAGACGTATTTAAAACCCCAAAATACACCAAAACTGTCTCGTTATAACATTATTAGAAAAGACAGAACCAATCAGAATATTGCACATGGTGATGTAGCTATTTTAACAAACCCACATATTCCTACCAAACAGGTCTTACTAAACTCCCCCCTCGAGGCAATAGCAGTCCATGTAGCTACTGACATCCATATGACAATCTGCTCCTTATACATCCCACCAATCTATACCTTCCAACAAAATGATCTTAACAATCTTATAGCTCAACTGCCTACACCTTTCCTCATTCTGGGAGACTTAAATGGGCATCACACTCTATAGGGTAACAACAACATGGATCAAAGAGGAAAACTAATTGAACAGTGTCTAGATAATAACAGCCTCCTTCTTCTGAATGACGGTTCACATACATACATTCACATTCCTTCAGGAACAAGTACTGTGATAGACTTGTCTATCTGTTCAGCAACCTTATATCCTACTCTAAAGTGGACGATAAACAACGATCCACTACATAGCGATCATTTCCCCATAATAATTGAATTACTTAATAAGCCCTCTCATCATCCTACTAAAATTCCACATTGGCTCACTGATAAACCAGATTGGCAGTCCTATAAAAAATTAACTAAGCTTGATCCCGAAATAATCCAAAATTCTACAACTGACATAGTTGTGGAATTTTGGATTCCACAACTATGTCAGTTGTGGAATGAAGCAGTTGACTATGTAATTAACAAAGGAGGATCAAAGTCTGACACAAGTAATTATAGACCTGTTAGTTTAACTTCTGTTCCAGGTAAATTAATGGAGGCACTGGTTAAAGAACCGTTGCAGGATCATCTAGACAAGAATTCAGTTATAGCTCAGACGCAGCATGGTTTTGTTAAGGGCAGGTCTTGCCTGACCAATTTGATTGGATACTATGATGTAGTCACAAAAGAACTGGATGCAGGGAATAACTTTGATATTATATATTTGGATCTTAGAAAGGCTTTTGATACTGTTGCACATGGAAGACTGCTGCACAAATTGGAGCAGTGTGGCATTGGAGGCAAATTGCTGCTATAGATAAGGGGATGGTTGAGTGGCAGAAGACAGAGAGTGGTAATCAATGGACACTGCTCAACGTGGACTAATGTTATTAGTGAAGTTCCTCAGGGTTCAGTGTTGGGTCCGTTGTTGTTTTCGGTGTTTATGAATGATATTGATGATGGGATATCAAGTTTAATGTCCAAGTTTGCAGATGATACAAAGGTTGGCAGGGTTGTTAAGGACACCACTGACACTATGCTGCTGCAACAGGATCTGGAAAGGTTGAACAGATGGGCTGAGAGGTGGCAAATGAAGTTTAACATTGACAAATGTAAAGTACTACATATGGGAAACAGTAACCCCAGAGCAACGTATCAACTCTGCGCTACTACACTGACAGTGGTGGAGAATGAAAAGGACCTGGGGGGTAATTGTGCAGGCAGATATGAAGTTCTCTGAGCAGTGCAGACAAGCTGCAAGAGTAGCTCATGGTGTCTTGTCAATGATATACAGGAATTTTTCTAGCAGGGATAAGGAGGTGATTATTCCCTTGTATAAGGCAATGGTTAGGCCACATCTTGAGTACTGTATACAGGTCTGGAGGCCTCATTTCAAGAAGGATGTAGAGCTGCTGGAACGCGTACAGAGAAGGGCAACAAGATTAGTGAATGGAACAAAGGGTTGCTCTTACGAAGAAAGGCTTAAGTTTTGCAAATTACAGAGTCTGGAGACTAGGCACCGGCGAGGTGATCTGATAGAGGTGTATAAGGCTTTGAATGGTTTGAGCATGCTCAATGCCAATGGGATTCTTCATCTTGCTCAGAATAATCAGCTCAGAGGGCATAAATTCAAATTGAGCAAGGACGTGCGGAAATTTGCCTTTGGCCAGCGGGTGGTTGGTTGGTGGAACCGACTTCCATCACTTGTTGTTGAAGTTGATAGCCTAAACAAATTTAAGGCTCAACCGGACAGGTATTTCGAGCGAACGGAGGGGTGAAATGGGAGTGGTGTGTTTTTTTTTTTTTTTTTTTTTGGTTGATTCTGAATAAGCTTGCTTTCTTGCATCATATGCCTCTACTAATGCTAATGTCAAAAAATGATATTACATGCAGCAGAAAAAACCGTGCCGAAATCCTCTTCAAAATTATCGATTCGTCGAAAAACCTGGTGGAGTGATTAATGCCTTGTGGCTAAAAAAGAGCAAAGCAAAGCTTGGAATTCTTTTCGCCGGAGTCCAACTACAACCAATCTCATTCAATATAAGCACGCTAGAGCAAGAGCGAGATATGTTAGACGCTGCAATACAAAGGCTGCTTGGATCCGCTTCACTTCGACTATCAATCAAGTAACTCCTACACATAAAATTTGGAAAGCAATCAGAAAAATGAGTGGTAAATATAAAACGATACCTCTACCCATCATTGAATGGAGAGGGCAGAATGTAAATGATCCTGCTGGAATTGACAATATACTAGGTGAAACCTTTGCAAAAACATCAGCAATAAAAGTTATACACCGACCTACAGATGATTAAAAACAAGTTTAGAAAAACAAAAGTTAAACTTCTCTTCAAAAGGAGATGAATAATACAACTTACCTTTTACCATCCACAAATTACATAGAGCCTTGTCACCATCTAGACGCAGTGCTGTAGGACCAGATAATATTCATTATTCCATGATACAGAAACTAAATACCTCATCATTACAGTCACTTCTTTGTCTATTCAATAGACTCTTCATGGAAGACAAATTCCCTAATCAATGGCATCATGCTACGGTCCTTGCCTTCCCTAAACCAGGTAAAGACCCTACAAATCATAGCCTCCCATTATAGATCAATTGCCTTGACCAGTTGCATTTGCAAAGTTCTCGAAAAGATGGTGAACTGCCGACCGATCTGGTACCTTGAAAATTTCAATCTTCTACATTCTGCACAATTCGGTGTTCGACAAAACAGATGTACACTAGATATACTAGTCAGACTAGAGAATTCCATTCGGAATGCATTCCTCAGATCAGAACATCATGTGTTAGTCCTCTTTGATATTAGTAAGGCCTGTGATTCTACGTGGAAGTATGGAATACTCCATGAATTACATTGCCATGGACTTCGGGGTCACCTCCCGATTTTCATACAGAATTTCTTATGCAAGCGTACATTCCAGGTTCGATTTAAAACCTCACTGTCCCAAGTATTTTCACAAGAAGAAGGAGTTCCTCAAGGCTCTGTACTCAGTGCTTCACTTTTTATAATTGCAATAAACACCATTGCCGGACAAATTCCAAACACTATTGGTAAAGCACTTTTTGTAGATGACCTTAGTATTTGGTGTCATGTGAAAAACATGAATACTATTGAGAGACAGTTGCAAGGGCCAATAAATAAGATCTGTTCATGGGCTCAGACTAATGGATTTCAACTTTGTCCGGAAAAAACATTTTGCATCCATTTTTCTGCCAACGCAAACTCCATCCCAATCCGGAGCTACAACTGAATCGCCAATTGCAGTTCATCCCAGCATATGGTTCTTAGGCACTTTAGACCATAAACTCACTTTCGTTGAGCATATCAAAAAACTAAGAACATCATGTCAACAAAAACTAAATATCATCTGGGTTCTCTCTGCAACTAATTGGGGAGCTGATCGCCTTACTTTATTACGGTTATATAGAGCATTAATAAGATCAAAACTTGACTACGGAGCACCAGTCTATAGTTCAACAAGACCTAGTGCCCTTCGCTGGCTTGACCCTATCCATCATAGTGGAATACGCATTGCTTTAGGGGCATATCGCACATCTCCAACACATAGCTTATATGCTGAAGCATACAAATCCCCTCTCTCAATCAGGCGACAACAACTGATACTATGTTATTCCTATAAAATTAGATCTATGCCAGAACACCCAAACTGGCCCATACTTTTCACATCACAGCACAGCAGGTTATACCAAAACCGCCCTAATGTTAATCGTCCTTTGGGTATGAGAATAAAAGACCTCTTAGAAGAACTCAATTTAACCTTAGACAATGTGGCACATAGCCTCCCATCCTCTCTTGCTCATTGGAATATCATTCCACCCTCATGTGACTTACATCTGCATGAATGGAATAAATTTACATTGCATAGAGAAAACTTCTTGCAACTATACCATGCAGTAGTGGACCAGTTTCCCAGCTTTTCCATAGTACATACATATGGGAAGAATGTGTAGCATATGGGAAGAATGTGTAGCACTCCCCTCCGGCGCAGGGATTAGTGAATTATCTACCCCTTCAGCTGTGACCTTGATTGGGGACGGCAATTCCACCTGTGAAACCTTGAACTGTGATAACGTCCAATATCTTCAAACTATGTTAGGGAACAATTTTCGGTGAAATCATGATTTCAGTGACCCCCCCCCCCGCTGCAATAGACTTACCATGGACAGCTTTTACTTTCGTTCCTGCTTGTATAGTGGAAAAACAGACTTTACCATAAGCTTCTGCGGCTGCGAAAACGCTAGAAGAAAGTAGCACAGGTTCTCCAAGGCTATCTTACGGCTGTGCGTCCCCCCCTCACGTTACAGTGGGGGATAGCCCAAATCGACATCCGTGCACTATCTGGCTTCAAATTTAGCCACAAACCTGTGGTTGGCACCAAACTTCGTCATTCCTCAACCTCTATCAAACTGTGCAGCAATAATCTGTTATCCGAATATTCCCGATAAACCGATATTTCCAACTAATCTGAGAATATGGATACACCCAGTACAAATCCCACTGAATTGATTTGTTCATCGAGCGCTCAACAAACCACTGATAATACAAAAAGTGACCAACCTGACATTGAAATCACGGATAATTTTGAGGATGTCCGGCTGACACCGGTATCCAAAAAGAAACATAGAAAACGGGTAGTTCCCCAATCGGACAGGGAAACTCGCTCGCAAAGTGAGCCTCAAGAGCCCCAGGGATCCCAGGGCCCCATACAAGACAACCGCGAAAAGACGACAAAACAGCAAGAGTCGACTAACATCGACCCAACTCTTCCAGAGGGCACCGTTAATGAGCAGGTATTGGCCCTGCGAGTTGAACTAGAAAATAAACTAAAAGAGTCTTCCAGCCGCATTACCTCAACCCTTCGGGGCGAGATTGTTGGTATCTGGGCAAAGCTTGAAACCATCCTGCGCAACGTTCACCTTGCTTCTGAAAGGAATGAGGCCAAACTCGAGGCATACCTCGAATGTAGGGGCACACAAATGCTACAGCGCGCCCCAACTTTTGCTGATGCGCTGAGGAACACAAAGCCAAATACGAGAACGGACCCGCCACCAAAAAGAAAGACATTACTACCAACACCACACCTGGTAGTTCTCAAGCCGGCCACAGCCAATGCACCAAAAACAAGCGAGGAGATTAAGAAGACTGTAATCGCTTCCCTTACTGATGACCTGAGAAACACTAAAATAAAATCCATTCGAAAGACCCGAAATACTGGCATCATCATAGAAACTGACTCGAAGGACGACGCTGATATGATATTAACAAATGCTAAGATACCTACCCTGGGCCTTCTAGCTGAGCCCCCAAGGAAAAAGGCACCCTCAATAGTAATTTATGACATCGACAAGGGCCTGGACCCCAACAACATACGAGATGAATTGTACAGGCGCAACCTCCAACATGCACTCCCAAAAGAGAACCCAGCTAACCTAATAAAGCCAAAGTACCAAACAAAGTCTAGAAGTGGCACTTCCTTCAACTGGGTTGTAGAACTGGCGCCAACAGCCTGGCACATACTGACCCACCACAATCGAGTGTACATAAATTGGGGCTCTCACCGCTACAAGGAGCATGTAGCTGTCCCAAAATGCTTCAGATGCTGTCGTTTCGGTCACACGACCCACACGTGCACCCAGACAGAACAGACCTGTGGTCACTGTGCCGATAAAGGCCACAGCTATGAAACCTGCCCGAACAAGGCCAATGAACCAATCTGTGCTAACTGTAAAAGCCAGAAACTACCTCATGCCCACTCACTTCGGGATAATAAATGCCCTGTCTACATCAAGGCCAAGAGCACGCTCCAACAACGAATAAATTATGGGGACACTGCATAAACAGTATAACAGCAACAAGATAAAATTCCTGCAAATAAACGCGCAGCGGGCAAAGGCCGTTGTGGCACAACTCCGACAGAAGGCAGATGAGGAAAACATCGATATTCTCTTAATACAAGAACCCTACACTCATTCAAACAAAATAAGGGGATACCCTTTGTCCTACAAAATTGTCCAGGCACCTGGTGTGACACCCTGGGCGGCGATCGCTGTGAGGAATCCTCACTTGACTGTGATGCAGATATCTCATCTCTGTTCTCCATGGGCCGCCTGTGCCCACATCATCTCCTCTCTGGGCGACTTCTATGCCGTTTCTCTGTACTGCAGGCCGGGAGAGGACATTCTACCTGCAGTCCAGTACCTACAACATGTCTTAACAGAACTGGCGGGTGCAAAGATTGTCATTTGTGCTGACGTAAATTGCCGCTCTGCCCTCTGGCACAGTGAGACCCCAGGGCGTAGAAGTGCTGCAAATGGACAGCGGTTGGAGGAGTTCCTGGCCAATAGTGGTCTGGAAGTCATAAATAGGCCCAACAGCCTGCCGACGTTTTCCAGCTCACTTTGGGAATCTACGATTGACGTGACTCTCTCCACTAGGTCCTTTGCTAGATTTCTGTCGGATTGGACCGTACGGGAGGGCTGGTCCACCTCAGACCATCGGGCCATAACTTTCAACATGTACAGATCGATTACTCAGTCCACAATTATCAGACAGAAGCAACACAGATACGCTTTGAACAAAGCTGACTGGAACCTGTTTAAAGAAACACTCATCAATGGGATATTGCACTTACAAACCGAGAATGTGCAAGTTCAGCATCCAGACTCCCATCAGCGCAAGGTCACGGACATAATTACGAACGCTGCAAACACAGCAATAAAACGGAAAAATCCCATCCCTGGAGCAGTCCCCTGGTGGTCAGGAGAGCTTCAAGCCCTCAGACGTGAAGTAAACCAAAAGAGGCGTGCATTCCAACGAGCCAGGCGATCCTGGCCCCCTGCAGAAATTGAATACCTCCGGCAGGAGTACAGAGAAACTCGAAACGCCTACAACGCGATGATCAGGCAGCGTAAAAGACTGTCCTGGGAGCACCTGGTATCAACAGTTGGTAACTCTGACCCCTGGGGTGTCGTGTTCAAGGTAACAACAAACAAACTGCCAAGGGGAGAAGTTATTCGCTCCACAATCACCCCACAAGGCCACATGACCTCCACCTGGCAGCATTCAATTTCAAACATACTTGATTACTCTTTCAAACAGCCACCAGATGACAACTCACCAGAACAACAGCAGCTTTGCCTCGACAATAACAACTATAACTCAACACTCGTGGAAGAGCCTTTCAACGTCGAGGATCTCTCTATGGCCATTGGGAGACTGAGAAATAACAAGTCACCAGGCCTGGACATGCTCGAGCCCGAAATAATTAAAAAAGTTGCTGAATTCGCTCCAGAAACCCTGCTAAACCTCTTCAACCATTGCCTGCTAAAGGGATGGTTCCCAACTGATTGGAAAACTGCGTCCATTCGGCTCATACTCAAAAATCCAACTAAACCGTATGATCGCCCTGACTCGTACAGGCCTATTGCTCTCCTTCCTGTGCTGAGTAAGGTTTTTGAGCAGCTCCTTAGACGGAGACTGGAAAACCATTACAATACTGCACAGCTACCAGCACGAAATCAATTTGGATTCAAACCGGGCATGTCTACGGTCGATGCGCTGGAGGCTATTACAAATGCTGCCAGGAACTGCACCCAGAAGTACCTCCTTGTCATCTCGATCGACTTTGCTGGGGCGTTCGACACCTTATGGTGGCCTAGCGTCCTCGGACGGCTGAGACGCGCTGAGCTCCCAGGAAATCTCTACAACTGCATTGCCAACTATCTCAGTGACAGGAGCATTGTGGTTCAGGCTCCCTTCTCCAGCGTGGAACGTCGTGTCCACCGAGGTTGCCCTCAGGGCTCTGTCCTGGGCCCCCTTTTCTGGAACTCTGTACTCGACGAGCTTCTCAGTACTGACTTAGGCGATGTCCAGACCTTGGCATATGCTGATGATCTCTCCCTGATCCTGGCAGGGGACTCCAGGGCTCAGCTTGAAGTATCTGCCAACAGAGCTCTTACCACCCTTCAAGCGTGGGTCCGGAAAAACCATCTGACCATCTCATCCACAAAAACTCAATCCATTCTCCTGAAGGGCTATCTTGATCCGCAGAGGCCGCCTCAAATCAAGATACATGGCACAACCATCAAGCTTGTTACTCAGCTGAAACTCCTTGGCATTATCATCGACAGAAAACTAACATTTCTCCCACATCTCAACTATCTACAAAAGAAAATTAGAAATTACATTGCACTGGTTGCCAGGGTTACCCGCCGAGATTGGGGGCTCAAAAAACGCACTCTAGCCTTACTGTATAAAGCCATATTCATACCAGCTATCACCTACTGTTCTGGCATATGGTTCACCAAAGCCTCCACTGTGGTAGGACGAAGGAAGCTGAACATCATTCAACGGCCAATTCTCCTTACGATAACCAGAGCATGTTGCACCTCCAGCACGCACGCCCTACAAGTCCTCGCCGGTGTACTGCCCCTAGACCTTGAGGTGGCCCATGTGGGGATGATGTATCAACTCAGCAGAGGAAAGTCTACCACCTTTATTGATTTTACCACGGATCCTGCTAACACCTATTCCAGCGAAAAAAGCAGACTCCTAACCTACTTACAACAGACCTGGCAAGCCAGATGGTCTGAATCCACCAAAGGGGCCATCACCCGCAAATTTATACCAGACATATGCAAAGTATATCCCAAATCACCATCCTGGTTCTCCCCAGGCCTTCTAACCACGTACCTCCTAACAGGGCATGGTGCCTTTCGCAGCAAACTGAACCTTCTTGGACTTTCCGACAGCCCCCTTTGCACCTGTGGTGCCCAGGAAACCTGGGACCACTTGATGCATGACTGCCTACTATATGATGACCTCAGATCTTCTCTCATCACACAAATTCATTTCATCCCGAGAGATCAGGAGCAACATCTCCTGGAAGACCACCATACCTATACAGCCTTTTCGAACTTTGCTCAGGGCCTCTTCACGAGGCGGAAAACCCTACCACAACCACAGAATCAGACCCAACCAGACAATGAAACGGCCTAAACAGCCATGTGTTAAGACCACTACTTGCTTCAGCACACTGCAATCCCCGTGAAGACTTTCAACCTGCACAATAATTGTGCCTTTACAATGTAGTCTCAACATCACCATCTACCATGACTGCCGCTCCGGCTTCGCCTCCCACCAAGTTGACTCACCACTGAAATGACTCTACTATCTGGACGGGACTTCTTTGTCCCAGGATTGACACTACTCGGATTTGATCCTCTCTGATTGACTCTACCAAATACATCTTCATGCAGCTCACTACTGAAATGACTTCACCACCCGGCCGGGACCTGTCTGTCCCAGGACTGCACTACTCGAATCTTACCTTCTCGGAGTGGACTCTGCCAACTATGACTTCACGCAGCATTGCTGCCAATGCCACGTGGCGATCCTGAACCCGTGCTCCCTTGCGCGGCCCTGTTTCTCCCCTGTCCTGGCGGGGAGGAGGTGAAGATCCCCTTGTCTCCTCCCCGCCACCCCCCCTTTCCTTCTGGTGTGGCATGGGCCTGCCTCACTGATTTTGGGGTCATCTACTCTATCGACCCTATACTTCTGTCTCTCACCCCCCAGCCTTTAGTCTCCCCTCCCCCCTCTAGCTTTCCAACTAGCGTTCATCCCATGTCAAAATTATCCTAGCCCTACACCCAAAATTCTTAATTCCACACTGTATAACTTAAAACTCCTTGGCCTGACCCAACCTCTAGCGCACCCCCCATTTTTTTTTTTTTTTTTTTTTTTTTTTTGTCCTAGCCACTGAAATCCCAGGAAATTAGGTGGCAGGACCTGCCAGAGTACTTATTTAAAAATACTGGTGTACCTGGCTTGCCTCCACGGGGCTAAGTGTGGGCAACGTTGGGCCTCAGTAGGGGTCCAGCGGCTAAATAGCCAGATGAACAACGGTACACGACACTACATCCAACAATATCCATACACTTTTAAATCTCTGGCCTTTACAGTGTTCTGTAACACGCGACAATGTAGACTACACGGAGATGGGGGTAACCCCTGGTGCCGTTAGACCCTAAACACACTTTACACTTTACTTTTTTAGTACATACATATGGCACTTCCATAGCCAGGTGGGCAGGAGCAGCTGTGCGTAGCACACGCTTCTTGATTAGACTGCGGTTCGAGCCCGTGACCACCAAATTCGAAGGATGCGGAAAGGTCAGGGAATGTCCACTGCATATCCCTGGAGCAATATGGCCTTAGTTGCTAATGCTCCTAAATTCAAATAAGTATATACTGATGGATCAAAGAATGATGTCCACGTTGGAATCGCCGCAGTTTTTCCAAACATCACATTAGCTTATCGGTTATCATGTGAGTTCAGTATATTTTCCGCCGAACTAATAGCAATTCAGGTTGCACTGAATCATATTGAGTCCTCTGATATTAACAACAACATAATTTTCACAAATTCGTTAAGTTCACTTCAAGCACTAAAAAACACCATGAACATCATCCACCCAGTCGTGAAAAGAATAGTCAGCTCTTTACATACCTTATCAGAACTTTGAAAAAACATACACTTCTGCTGGGTCCCAGGACATATGGCAATTGCTGGAAATGATCTAGCAGACAATGCTGCCAAATTAGCTCACCTACCACCCGAGAACAAATGGAAAATGCCTCATCAAGACTATCAACCAATAATCCAGGAAAAATGCATGTGCCAATGGCAGTTATCATGGGAAAATCAACCTAATAATAAACTTCGAAGTATCAAGCCAAACCTTGAGCGATGGCCTTCCAGCTTTAGTTCAATCCTACATCAGGAGGTAATATTGGCTCGTCTGCGAATAGGTCACACAAATATCACTCATGGTTATCTTTTAAGAGGAGAGATACCTGCTCAATGTCATCACTGTAATACAATGCTCTCAGTGAAACACATTCTGGTTGAATGCACAAAATATACAAGAGAACGCCAGAATCTTTGTACTTCAGCCACAACAAAAGATCCTACACTTACCTCACTTTTAAACAATGAAACAAATGTGTGAAGCATATATAACTTTCTCAAGATGATTAAAGTATATCACCTCCTTTAGTTAACTAAAAAAAAAAAAATTACTTTCTGGTTCCTTTTTTCCATTTTCTCTATTTGAGAAGAAATGGCATACATAATTATCATATGTATGGCGCACTATGGTCATAGTTGCCGATGCGTCCAATAAATCCCGAAACAAACAAACAAACTGTACACATTGTACTCCCCAAATTCCAATTCTGCACTGCTTATGTCTGTGTGACACCATATCTCTGATATCCCAACAATATCTGCCTTTTATGTCTTGATTAGCACTTCAAGCACATCGAATTTAATATCTATACTCCTAGCATTGGTATACATGCACCTGTTTCTACTCTTAGTTACTCTAACACAACCCATGTATTTATTTGTTCCACTATGACTCCCAGCAGTCCTGGAAATCCTCATTGCCTTGCTTTCCAGGCTAATGCTCAATAGCATTTCAATAGAAGCAGTGCAAGAATCACTTTCAGTTCTGCCAGCCGCTACTTTTAATCTTTTAGTCCATGTATCCCCCAATCTAGCAATTTTCCGACCCACCTAACTCTGCCTCGATAGCATCAGCAAATATTCTTTCACCCTTTCTGTTTAAGTGTATCCTATCCCTGTAGAAGCAGTCTCTTCTGTTTATAAGCACAGACCAGGCTGAGAAAAATTCTACCCCTTGCGCCTTGCACAATGTCTCCAGGGCCGAATTGATCAACAAGGCTCTCATCATATACTCCCTTCTATCGTGTTCTGGCAGAATTGCAGACACTTTCAAATTCAACCCTAACTCACGACTTTTTTTCAGCATTAACTTGTGCTTGTTAAGTAATTCCGCTGGTCTCCTACTCTTAATATCATTAGCGCGAACGTGTACAACAATATCACCCGTTGTGCCCTTAAAAGATGATATCTGCTCTACACCGTCATCAACCTTTGCCGTGGCGCCTCTGTAGCCAGGTGGGAAGGAGCAGCAGTGTGTAGCACACGTTTCTTGATTAGACCGGGGTTCGAGCCCGTCACCACCAAATATGGAGGATGCGGAAAGGTCAGGGAATGACCACCGCATATCCCCGGAGCAATATGGCCTTAGTTGCTAATGCTCCTAAAAATGAAATAACAACAACAACAACAACCTTGCCCCCTGGCAGACATACCCTGGTCCTGTTCCATTTATCCATTTTGCACAATATGTTCCCTGTTTCCCTGACAATAGAGTCACCTACAACTAGTTCCTTTTGGAGCAGCACATTCTTCCTTGGGGGTTTCCACTGTTTTGTGTGATGTTCAAGTGCAAGCTCTGGCATTGATGTGGGCAGCTGAGAGCTTGATGCGTCCCTCAATTTAAATCCTTCAAGGACATCCACCCTATCTTTCAAGTTCTCATATAAGCCCATAACAATGCTAAGTTGGTGCCTGATTTCCTCACACTCCTTACATCGTGCGCACACAAAGACATTCCTCTTGGCAATATCATGTTCCGTTCCTGATTGCTCCACAAACATCAAACAAGCTGTGCATTTCAATAGACTGTGATTCAGAGGACAACCGCCTCCCCTCAGTTCTCCCCTGAGCCACAGCACTTTCATTAGTTTGTGCCTTTTGCTTTGCTTCTCTGGTCTGAGTCATGATTTCTATTCAACCAGATTAGTTAAACATGATTTCCCCTTATAAAACCATTCTGAGTATCCTTCAGAATTCCATTTCTGTGTGAATTTAACCATGAATTCCACCCTTGATCATTGCCCCCACGATTTTCTGTACTACTGAAGTTAGACTGACTGGCCGGTAATTTCCCTCTTCACTCTTAGAACCACCCTTATGTATTAGAGATACATTGGTACTTTTCCAATCCAACAGAATCACTCCCGAGTAAAATGATGCTTTCATAATTAGCCTCAATGGTTCAATACACTCATTTTCCACCTCCCTTAAGATTATAGGGCAAAAAGGTAAAGTGCAGCCATTGTCAACCCACTACAGGATGAAAGCCTCCTCAACAATTCATGCTGAGGGAAATGGACCATAATCTGCCACGCTGGTCCAGTGCGGGTTGGCAGATCGACCGTATTCAGCAGTCAGGGGCTTGAATTCCGGTCTACTCGAAGAGTGTGTACTACTGCACTCCCGCTCATGACCACTCGGCTACATAAGATTATAGGGTATATGCCATCAACCACATGAGTCTTACTGGGCTGTAGGCTCGAATTTGTTTACATTACATAATTGTGTGAAATTTCAATATCATTAATTAAATATTTTTTGTTTTCACTCCCATAATTTCTCTTTGTCATAAGGGGTTTTTCTTCTGTAAATATCCATGCAAAGTAACTGTTGAGTTCATCTGCAACTTCAGCTGGGATATCTAATACTATCCCACATCCATTACATAAGGATCCAATGTGGTTTTTTCTTCTCTTCTTTGCATTTATCTATTATTATTATTAGCCATATGGTATTTTTTAATGCTCAATACGCATTCAAAGGTTCTGTGATTAATGTTTTAAAGGTATACTATAGTTGAATTGCACTCACGCTGTGCAATATCTACCCAGTTAATAGAGGCCCTGTACCACCTTAAGGCATTGTAATTTCCTTTTCTGAAATTATAACCAATTCCTTTGCCCTTAATTACTGCTACCAGTTGCTGTACTGTCAGCCCTATTATGTCATCTGGTTCGTGGGTGATGATAATATTTAGAATATTCTTTTCTCTAGTACTTTCTCTGACATGTTGATATAAATAGCAATCACCTTGTTGATTTAAAAATTTTGTCTCCCATGTGGAGTTTATTGGTGGTATTGCTTTTATCAAGCAATACTACCTAGTATTGCTTGGTAACACAATATCAATTACAACCACAGTTATAGCTATAGAAACTACACTACAACTGAAACAACTACAACAGATGTGTGGACAGACTGCAATCCCTCAAAGAAGCAACCCTCAACTGATAACCTTCAACTGGTCATAATCCACCCTTGACCACTCCAGTGCATCCTCACCTTGCACTCCTGAGGTTTGGATTGCTAAAGCAACAGCTACCTTTGGAATAGCCACACCTGTTGTGCTGATCCCCTTTACTCTGGGAATGGTATTCAATAATGTAGGGCACCTCTGTAGCCAGGTGGGTAGGAGCAGCTGTGTGTAGCACACGCTTCTTGATTAGACTGGGGTTCGAGCCTGTGACCACCAAATACTGAGGATGTGGAAAGGTCAGGGAATGACCACCGCATATCCCTGGAGCAATATGGCCTTAGTTGTTAATGCTCCTGAAAACCAAGTAACAACAATAATGTACACATGGTGTACTTTATTGAATACTATTCCTGGTATGCTCCTGCTCACAGTATTGAAATTCTCTGTTTGTTTGTGTGTGAACTGCTTGATGATGATGGATGTTCATTACATGATGGGATACTTAATATGGGCGAGGGGACCTCAGGAACCATAGCAACATGATAAATGGTGTACCTGGACACTTGTTCTTCTTCATAGCAGCTTAGTTGACATGATACTTCACTGCCTACCATTCATTTGGAGGGTACCTGAGTTCAGTTCCCATTGATAATTAGGTAAATTTTCAATTAAGGCTGTAATTAATTGATCCCAGGCCGAATGAGTAGGGTGTTTTTTTTTTTTTTTTTGGCTAATGATGTGTAAGCTTTCATTATTTTCTAAATATATTGAATATGTTACTACTATTAATGCTCTTGAGAATAAATTTATTAAACTTAATATATGTTTTATTAGATTTTTATAATAGGATTGATATCAGATAGAAAATATCAACATTTCAGACCTGTGATGGATTTATATATTAAGGACAATTTCAGTGCAACACTGGCTTATCAGTAAGTATATTAAAGTTATTATCAAGTTTAAGAAAGTTAACAGTAGAAAACAGATATTTTACTCTGAATAAAGATGCCTATTTCTGTAAACATTTCAGGCTGATTACTTCAGTCCTGCCTCCATTCCAAAGAATGCGATGAAGTAAAAATTTTTTCCCCAAGTTGATAGGATGCTATAGCACTGATTAAGTTTCCTTGGACGCCCGCCATGGACGGTCCCAAGCCCGGCTGCGAAAGGAGGAGGGTGGTCATCCTGCAGAAATGACCAGAACCGGGAAACCGGGGAAACTAGGCAAGAAACCGCATGAAATTCGGAACAAGCTCTTACAACAATGTTACCGCATCCGGGGTAGCCGATACGCCAGCACTGGGGACCCAGGGTACTGGTGTGAAGTGGACCACTGGCCACAGAACAAGCTCTTACAACAATGTTACCGCATCTGGGGTAGCCGATGCGCCAGCACTGGGGACCCAGGGTGCTGGTGTGAAGTGGATCACTGGCCACAGCAATAAGCTTACTACGCCGAAAAGGACAATTAACATTGGCGAATGGAATGTTCGAACGGGCCACCACGTTGGACAAAAGGAAATCATTGCCCAAGAACTACTTAGGTGCAGGATATCAATCGCGGCATTATCTGAATTAAGGCTTACCGGGTCTGGAACGATGATCATCCAACCACCAGCACCTAACGAAGCGGTTATGCTATTCTACTCTGGTGGTGAGAAACGAGAAGCAGGAGTGGGCTTTATGGTCGATGCTCAGGCCACCAGTAGTGTGATCGCTTTCCAACCAATATTGGACCGCCTGGCAGTCCTTACTGTCAAGGGCACCATCAAGACCCATATTATCTCCGCCTATGCGCCAACTGAGACTAGCCTGGACCCGACCAAGAATGACTTCTACAACCAGCTCCAACATACGCTGGATTCAATTCCGCAGACAGAAGTGATCATCCTCGCAGGGGACTTTAATGCCCACATTGGCGTGGACAAATCTGGTTGGGAAACAACAATGGGCAAGTTTGGCCATGGGAAGATCAACGACAACGGACTACGTTTGTTGTCCTTTGCCGCATCTAACAACCTGATCATTGGAAACAGCCATTTCCAGCACCCTCAAAAACATCAACTTACATGGCGAAATCCATCTGGCAAGGACTCAGCAGGACTACATTTTGATCAATGCCAAATTTCGCTCATCACTCATGGACGTTCGTGCCATGAGGGGACCTGATTGCGGATCTGATCACTACCTCATCCGGGCTAAGGTGCAGCTCAAATTACGGCATGCAAAAAGATCATCTCGGTCAGCCAAGCTGGACTGGAGGCAGCTAATGAATGCTGCCAACAAACAGGCATATCAGATCGCCCTATCCAACCGCTTCGAGATGCTGGCCGTGCCCGAGGATATAAATGAAGAAGAAAAGCAGATCTCTGATGCCATCCTGGATGTGCCAAGCCCCTATGTCCACCTGCCCGACGTCGAACGCAACCATGGATATCAGACGAGTGCCTCGACCTCGTGGACAAACGGAAACAGGCAAAGTTGGTCGACTTTGAACGGTACCGGCAGCTAAACCGAGAAGTCCGACAAAGAATGACAGCAGAAAGAGAAGCATACTGGAACCAAGTGGCAGACGATCTTGAAGTGGCGGCATCCAAGAACGAGTACCGCACTCTCTACTGCACCCTCAGATGTCTGAGTGGAAAGACCAAATTGACTAGTGACAACATCAAGAATGCTGATGGGACCTTCGTGCGATCACCATCCGAACGCCTGCAACGGTGGAGTGAATTCTTCAAAGCTTTCTATAATCACGACCCACCTCAGGGACCGCCAGCAACAGCTCTCTCGATCGACCCCCTGAGGTCTCCATGGTCGATGTTGAGCCTACAGTAGAAGAAGTGAAAGCAGCCATACAATCCCTGAAGAATGGCAGGGCACCAGGAGTGGACTAAGTCACCACAGAAGCGATCAAAGCCGGGGGAGATGTACTGCTTCGCCGACTACACTCACTCCTCAAAACCATCTGGTGCACTGAACAAATTCCGCTAACATGGAGGAAAGCCATTATCGTACCGATCCACAAGAAAGGTGATAACCGGGACTGCAAGAACTACCGTGGCATCAGCCTCCTTTCCATCATCGGAAAGGTCTTTATGAAGATCATCCAGTCAAGACTGCAAAAACATCGCGAGCAAACCAGTCGAGAAGAACAGGCAGGATTTAGACCCGGGCGAGGATGCTGTGATCAAATCTTTGCCATTCGTCAGCTGATGGAGGAGAGGATCTGGTGTGGACAGCGAACCATCATTGTTTTCATTGACTTTAAGTCTGCTTTCAACTGTGTCCACCAGCCTGCCTTATGGAAACTACTAGAGGTTGAACATGTCCCTCGAAAAGTCATCACACTCCTCCAAACTGCATACAATGGTTTAACCAGCCAGGTGCGCATCCAGAACGATTTATCTGAGGAATTTACCATCCAAACTGGAGTCCGCCAAGGGGATGTAGCCTCCCCGTTGCTTTTCAACATCGTGGTCGACGCCATTATGAGGCAAGCATTCAGAAACAGACAGGGCATACAATATGACAAGGATCACTATGTGACTGACCTGATGTTTGCTGATGATAGTGCTATCCTTGCCGGTAACAACGCTGAAGCCACGGACATCCTCTACGACATTGCCCGCATTGCCCGGCCATACGGTTTGAAGATCAATGCTGGTAAGACAAAGGCCCTGACAACAGATGGGTCGCAAGCCACCATCCAGATCGAGCAAGTGCAGGACTTTAAATACCTTGGGTCGCTGGTCCAGGAGAAGAAAGTTGCATCCACCATGGAAATCCACAGCAGAATTGGACAGGCGGCCACTGCGTTTGCCTCGCTCAAATGGTGTCTGTGGAAGAGGACCAACATTTCCACAAAGACTAAAATCCGACTCTTCCGGACTTTGATCCTGCCCATTCTTCTTTACGGATCGGAAACATGGATTTGTCTCAAGTTAGATTTGAACAAACTTGAGGTATTCCAAATGCGATGCCTGCGGCAGATCTTGGGCATCTCTCTTCGCGACCGCATCACTAATGATACCATCCGCGCCAGATGCCAACAGCAACCAACCATTGCCGACCAAATCCAGAAGCGAAGGCTTAGATGGTTTGGCCACGTATGTAGAATGGGCACGAACAGAATACCATCCACACTCCTTTGGAGACAACGACCCACCCAATGGAGCATCCAACGGACCGCGCCTAGGAAAATGTGGGCCAAGCAAGTGGAAAATGACTTGAAGAGCCGACGTCTCGACCTTAACCAGGCCAGGACTGACGCCATGGATCGTAAGGTATGGAAGAACATCACAGAGCAAGTCCAAAACCCTGCGGCACCTACAGCAGCATACTGGTTGCGTGGCCAACCGCCTCCCCCAGCTGCCAGCTAAGGACCAAAGAAGAAGAAGAAGAAGTTTCCTTTTTTTTTTTTTTTTGGTCTTACTGGTTTTTCATTTCATATTCTCTGTTTCTGACTACTGAAGAAGGTCCATCATAATTCTCTCTAATTTTTAACAGTGTAGAATGAGTATCACTTTGCACACTTACCTCATACTGTTGCTTAACTGGTTGCCATACAAAAGTAATTAATGATTGTTTGTTATGTGATTATGATTTTACATGTGAATTGGAAAATAAACAATTTAATCACAGATATTTATGAATATTACATTAAATAGCTTTTACAAATATAAATTAGCAGTTTGAAAATCATTCTAGAAAGTTTTAATAAATTTTATTAACTACAAAGTGAACATTTAAAAAAGGATCTTTGAATCTCATAATATTAGCAGTTATGAAAAAGCCCACTAAGAGTGTCAAGTGAAAACTATCCCTCAGAGACTCAAAGATAATACACACACGAGTGTAGGAAATAAAATTATATACAGAAAAGTCATTATACATAAAAGAGCATTTCCGCCTATGATTTTTTATTCACAAAATTTACAAATTATTAAAATTATTTTATTTGAAAATGAAACATTAATTTGTAAATTTTGTGAAATAAAAAAATCATAGGCGAAGAACTGCTTCTTTTACTGCTATAATGACTTTTCTGCTATATAATTTTATCTTCCTTACACTTGTGTGCTTGCTCATTATCTTCTGAGTAAACATCAGGGGAAGGCAAAGCCTGGCACCAAGCTAAACATAGCGATCTGTGCAACAATACTGCAAGTTTACGTAGCTTAAAAAATAAATATCAAATGTGTGAGAGCCATATTTCCTATTGGTCGAGACACATTGTTGTCATTCGCTGTATTCACAAGATATTGTGGGCCAACTCATGTTTTCAGGAGCCCACATTTTTCAGTTCGAACAGAAATTTCATGAGGCATGATAGCATGAGCAGATGAGTACATTTCTGGAGATCACTACCATAAAACAATAAAAACAATTGATGCATAAGCTATACTGGCCATCTCCATGGGCTCACATTTGGTGAGTATGGGCTTGGCACACCCAGGGTCCTGAGCTGGATATCATCATTCTTCTTTTTCTTGGTGATTCCCTTCTACTTCTCTCTCTCTCTCTCTCTCTCTCTCTCTCTCTCTCTCTCTCTCTCTCTCTCTCTCTCTCTCTCTCTCTCTCTCTCTCAGGGTAATTCAGAAATTTTTTTTTTTTTTTGCTGGGGCAGCATAAGCCTCAGACTTTCTTGCACCATATGGCTAATAATAATAATAATAATAATAGTGCGCCTGTCTATAGGATAGGGATGCATTTGAAAATAATTCAGAATTGAAGGCATTTCAGTGTCATTTTAGAAAACTATTCAGAATCGATGATATATTCCAATTTTTTTCAAAAAGCTGAAAACTTCATTAATATTTGCCTGATCACCAATAATGCTCTAATGATCTTGGTTGTTGAAGATTTCTTAAAGAAAGCAATACCGATGTTCTGTACTGTTGATAGTGAGGACAGTCAATAAGAATATGTTTGACTGTTAGTTGTGCTGAGCAGTGTGAGCACTGAGGAAGATCATCACCTGTGAGTAGATGGATATGGGTCAGATGAGTATGCCCTATTCTTGCCCATGCAAGCACCACTTCTTCCCTTCTCGTTGTGTAGCCAGGTGGGCAGGAGCAGCAGTGCGTAGCACATGCTTCTTGATTAGACCGGGGTTCGAGCCCGTCACCACCAAATACGGAGGATGCGGAAAGGTCAGGGAATGACCGCTGCATATCCCCAGAGTAATATGGCCTTAGTTGCTAATGCTCCTAAAAACCAAACAACAACCTTCTCGTTGTCTGGATGCTCGAGTGCCAAAATCTTCTTTCCTGTTTCAACTGAAAAAGTTTATTATTAGTCTCGGTGTGCCATAGTTCTTTCCACTGTGCAAGGCATGCTGCTGCTGCTATGATGACATTATAGTCCGAGGCTGGAATATGGACAGAGGTCAAATCTAAAGTTGACGGATTTTTTGCAGATATATCTGCCAATTCATTTCCCTTTATCCCTGAATGTGCTGGAATCCGATTAAAGTTCACTAATTGTTAACAATGTTCAAATTTCAAGAGCAACCTGCTGATTTGGTTTAAAACAGGGTGATTTGTATAGGAGGGATTTTGCATTGCTCTATTTGAGCTGAGAGAGTCTGTGTAAATTAAATATTTTGGAGATGGGTAAAGATTCAGATTTTCTAGAGTTAATTTTATTCCGGGTTGTTCTGCAGAAAAGTTGCTATACTCGGGTGGAAGGGAAGCTGAAATGATAGCAGAGGGAAACACTGCTGCTGCTCCAACGGCTGATTGAGATTTGAACCCATCAATATATATTGGCAGGAAATGAATGTAGCTCTGAATATGACTTACTTGGAGTTGTTTCACATTGGGAGTCAGTAGAAGATTCTTACCCCATTGAAGAAAATAAGTATCAAAGTTCAGTTGAGGAGGAGTTCAAGATGGGTGAAAGTAATTCATTACCTGTTGATAAACGGGTAGTAAACTCGATCTTATTGCATTTATGATAATACCGTTAGCTGGAATTCTGTGTTTTTACTTTATTATGGTGAAATGTGTTTCCCATTCCATGAAATCTTCAATCATATAAAAAACATAAATAAAATTTCAGAATGTTCTCTTCCTTCCTATTTTTTAAGCTTCATAAGCTTGTTACTCTGTATCTCACTTGTGCAATCTGTGCATACCATATTTGTCGTTATTGATTGCTTATCTTATTTAGTTTTAAATTTTACAATCCAAAAAAAAAAAAAAAAAAATGTCAGTGAAGAGAAATATTAATTAGTATGTATATATTACAGTGCTTATTTACTGTAATATTTATGTATTTATTAGAAATTTAAGATGTTTAAACCTGTGTTAGCAATTTTATTAGGTTTCTAACTTTTTTTAGTGTTTTACTTACCACGCTGAACATTTTTTGAGTGCTCTGCCCCTATCCCAATTTTCCCCAATAAGCCCTGTTGTTTTTAATGCACAAAATGCCATAATGCAGAGATTCTTAGGAACACATGTTCAGCGTTATTAGCAGAACTGACTGTATATAAAAAAAGTAATAATTAAAAAACCATGCAAAAAATTATGTATGTGAAAGTATCATTCATATTTAATTACAATAGTCTTGAGGTAGATGATCCTTGATTTAGATTTTTTTCCAATAACATAAGACAATGCAATCTATTGTCAGTGAGGGTCCCCCCCCCCCCAAAAAAAAAATTATTTCCTTGGATTTTTTGTACTGTGGTGGTTTTTCCTTGTTTTTCTACAAATATGTTTCCAAACAGATATAAAGCATAATTTATATTCCAGAAATTGAAACTTTCACAAGAAGGAATGCCTGGCAGGACCCAAGTGCATGTTTGCCTGCATTCTAGAATGTAGTGCACACATACACCACTCAGTGTGGGGTGAAATTTGAAAACTAGGGCACGGCCACACTGGTATTGATATGCAGCTTAGAGGGAACCCTGAGAACCAATGCAATCGATCTGTAATGTTTGCAGAAATGAATACTTTGTTTACATGTAGTGTCTGTCAGTTTTCTTTCATTATAAACTATTTCTTCTAAGGTTTCGTTTTCTTTTAATTTTAACCACCATTCAACTCTTGTGTTTATAGATTGACTTCAGTATTATCTTATTAAAACACAGTTAGTTTTCACTTTAAGGAGTTCTTTAAATGTGCTATAAGTAAATTTCAAACCAATTTGTTTACAAAGTTTGATTAAGAGTTTTATAAATTTTTCAAAAGGATTAAGTTTGTTCAATGATAAAAGTTTGTTAATATTTGTTTTTTTCTTCAACACAGTCATCTTCTACAACCATATGCTTGTTCCATCTTGCTTGCCACTATTAAAAAAAAAAAAAAGAAAGAAATTGGAGGTCTTCCTTTATGAATACTTGGGCAGTCTAACATGTTTTTGACTGGATTTCTTTAATCACCTTAAATTATTTTCCTTTTCATATTCTGTTTTAATTTTGGGAATAGCCAAAAGTGTCATGGTGCCAGAGCATATGAATAATGTGGGCATAGCATGATGGAAATCATTTTGTAAGACAAAAATTACTGGACAGTGATTTACTTGTGTCACAACATGTTGCCTTAATGAAGATCCAGTCATATTGACAGTCTTCAGTTTGTGGAAGATTGAACCTCTCAAACATTTTAAAACTTCTTGATAGTAGGCTATATTAAGTCACACCTTGTTGGATAAATTCAGGTAAAACCATCCCCTCATTGTTAAAAAAATGCAATCAGCATGATCTTCACATGTGATTTTGCCTGCCATGTCTATTTTGCCTTGAAATTACAGTTTTCCAGTGGCAGCTATGAACTTTAATCTCTGGGTCATATCCATAGACCCATGCCTCATCCTCATTATAATTTCTGTTAAAAGAGCTTCTAACAATTTCATCAATTGTTAAAAATTGATGAAATGAGGATTTTATAACACAGTTTTGAACAATCTTTGTGCTCACTTGCATTATGTCCAGATCTTCAGTTATTTTGTAATTAGTAGAGTGGCAAATGATGCAAGAAAGCAGGCTTATATAGCATTAGCCACACACACACACACACATGGCGCCTCCATAGCCAGGTGGGCAGGCACGGTAGTGCCTAGCACACGCTTCTTGATTAGACCGGGGTTTGAGCCCGTGACCACCAAATACGGAGGGTGCGAAAAGGTCAGGGAATGACCACCACATATCCCTGGAGCAATATGGCCTTAGTTGCTAATGCTCCTAAAAACCAAATAACAACACACACACACACACCCTTCAAGAATTTGTCTAGTTTTTCCTTGAATTTATACAAAACATCTGTTTCCACAACAACAGATGGAAGCCTATTCTGACAATCAACCACTCACTGGCTGATGGCAACCTTCCTTCCTCAACTTAAATTTATGCTCCCTCGTGAGTAGTGTCAGCAAGAGGAGCTATGACTAATGACTATGACTAATTTTGGCTTTGTGCATGATCTTTCAAATAGCTCATTGTGGTCTTCTCACATATTTAGCTAAAATAGCTGATAAATTTGCATCTTCTCATTCAGGGTGTTTTAGAACATCCAGAATGAGTCCTGTCTGCCATGCTTCTAATATTCTTTAAAAGATTGTTTTGAATTTCCCATACAAGTATCACTTGGCATTTATGAGATAGAGTTGATGGAATTCTTCCCAAGCTGGTACTACTTCAGAAAAATCCATTGCTATCTTATCTTTGATTCTGCAATATATCCTTTGATCTTTGATTCTGAGATTTTTTTTTTTTTTGAAATAGACTTTTGTAACTATATATATATATATATATATATATATATATATATGCACCCTATCCTCCAACATGTGTTGATACACCTCCCCCACTCCTAGCATAATGATTTCAGAGGCCAAATGATGGGCATTTGGCATTACTGGTTGAAGGTAAGGTAGATAAAATGGAATGGGATGAGAAAAGGACCTAGATCTCACCACTAGAGATGCAAAATGTGCTGGAATGAATGGAAATAACAGCTGACAAACATGAAAACCTATAAAGAACTTTTCCCCAGTGTTTAAATTTATTTCCATATGTTAATCATAAATAATTAATCCATTTGAAATGCTTGTTAACATGGCAAACGATGTGGCACAGCCAGCAGAATAAACTATATCAGAAAGCCTATAATAAAAGTATGGTGGTCCAGTTTACTGAACAAAGTACAAAGGATGAAGTTTATTAAGTAGGCTTCGAATTGAACACAGTTATCCCATGCACTCTTTTGTCTGAGAACCCATGATCCACCACTATGCACCAGCTGTAATTTCACATTAAAAGTACAACCTATATTAATATTCTGCCATGTTTTATTAATGAACAGCATCCTATTTTTACAACTTTTAGTCACTTCTGTAAGCCTTTTATGCTCAGTCAGATTTTAGCTGCCAATAGCAGTGCCCTAGATGCCTTTTTCTTACTGCAGTGGATAAATTACACTGATATTATACTTATCCTTTTACAGCTTTTACCTGTACATCTTTTGTAGTCATTATATTATAGTAGAATTTTTATAATTTAGTGTTTTCATCATGGACTTGACACATTATAGCACTAACTGGCAGTGTGAGATAAAAAAGTAAGACAATTAACCAACCAACTGAAAGAATGGGACACCCAGAATCAATTATTGGAACACTGTATGCCAGTGGAGCACAGAAAGAATAGTATTGATAGTGGCAAATGATGCAAGAAAGCTTATGCAACATCAGAAAAAAAAAACAAAAAAAAAAAAAACAGAGCTTCTTGTGTTATCTCTTCATACCCTGTAATAGTTTGCGTAATTATTCCTTGAATTTATTCAAACTACACTCCTTCCACAACATTCCATTTGGAAGTTTGTTCCATCACTACCCATTGGCTGAAAGTAAATTTCCACACAGCTATCCTTAAGTATGACTTTAAGTAATGCAACCATTTGTCCCAAGCCAGGTAAACAACAATTAATGGCCCCCAGAACAGTTCAGCAATTTTTTAAAGTGACAGCCAACTATAACAGCACCTTTTAATGAGCTTGGTTTAGAGACAGGTGACAGATATATTTACTAGTTTAAGTGTATGACTGCCAACCCTCAAAAAAAAAAAAAAAAAAAAAGAAGACACTGTAGAAATAGGTTTCCATAGTTACATAGATGCTCATAAGTTGTCTCCTAGCAATGCCTGTCACTGCGTATTCTATTGCACAGAAAAAGCATTGGATAATACAGTAGTGGCATAAGTAATGTGTAGTGATGAACACAGTCCTGCTATCATGTTACGCAGTCCTGCATCAGCCAGATGCATCTGGGTATCCATAGGCCTAAACTTCAGATTCTCCCTGATTGTGTTGCATCAGCAGTGAAGTTCAGTTGTGGCAGTGCCTATTTTACCTGGTTTTGAGTTGTTATTAATGAAACCATGAATGCTGCTGTTGTGATTTTCTGAACAATTGTACCTTAACTGCATTGTGGTAATTCTTTGAGAGGTCTTATTTGTATTACCATGATAACATTCTATGCCACAAAGCGTAAGTACAATAGTGGTTTGTGGAGAATAATGAGGATCTGCTATATAGAGATAAAGCCCAGATCAAAAGTGTGTTTATTTGATCCTTGACCAATTTAACACACTTGGGATATTTTGGGGAAAAAAAAAAATGGAAGCCAGAATAAAATTCTCTGATTTAAGCAGGGAACTAGCTGCAGTCTTACAGGAGTTGTGGAGCAAGATTACAGTCTTTACATAACAAAAACTTGTAGAAAGTTGCCCCCTTATTCAAGTCCATTGGGACTCAGTATAAAAAATTTCTTTCCTTTTTTAAAAAAAATTTCCTCTTAAAATAAAACCAAATGTTCTGCCCCCATTTAGTGGTTGAATATATGTTATGTGCATGTATATTAGATAAATACTTGTATGCAGGGTGGGCCAAAAGTAGGTATACAGTACTGATCAGGTCATGTTTAGTCTTTTAGGTGCTCAAAATGTCCTCCATCAACATTGCAACAGTCCTGGAAACTGTCCCCCGACACCATGACACACAGTAACACCTGGCTAACCAGAATTTGTGTATTACTTTGTGTCACAGTAACATAAAAATTGGCACCTCCATAACCAGGTGGGCAGGAGCAGCAGTGCGTAGCACACGCTTCTTGATTAGTCCGAGGTACGAGCCAATGAGCCACCAAATACGGAGGATGCAGAAAGATCAGATAATGACCACCGCATATCCCCGGAGCAATATGGCCTTAGTTGCTAATGCCCCTAAAAACCAAAAACAACAACACACAAATTAACACACACACACACCCGATCAGTACTGTATACTGACTTTTGGCCCTCCCTGTATATATATTTACAATTAACTGTTTCAAAAAATAATACTTATCAAACACATTTTATTTTCAGTAAGCTCATGGTAGTTTTGAAGTACTATGTTGATGGCGCTAATCAAAAGGAGGTTCAGGATACATTGTTAAGAGCAATGAAATCAGTAGAATACATTTTCAAATTTATTGTTCGTTCTAGGCAGTTGTTTGCAGCGTAAGTAGAAAAATTATTACTATTAAATATTATACAAGTACCATCTTGTATTTTTGTACCAAAGTCATTTTTGTTCTACTTTCAGATATTCATCGGATCCACGTTAAATCTACATAAGCTTTCAACAAAGTTTGGTGGTACATGTTCCAAAAATTGATTTCTCCTTGGCTAAAAACAAATTTCTTATTGTCCACTCTGTAATTATGTTTACACCCATTTGAATATTTTCTCCTTCTTGGTATTTTATTGTAAAATATTGCCCACAAAAATCACATCACCCATCTAAAGTTTATTATTTTATTAGCATGCTGTTGCCGATGCAACACCATGCTAATATTACAGGAAGGCATCCACCTGCTCTGACATTTCATCAGTTTCTTTTTGATAGCAGTACAACATATAAGCAGCTAAAGAAGAAATTTAAGTGTAATTATTGGTCTTGAGAAAAGAGGCCTCTTCTAACCACTCACTATATTTCCAGTAAAGATTGATTGTAGTCACTGTTAAGAATTCTTATAAGGAAAGGCATCCACCAAAAATATCAAAAGAAAATCTACTAAAATTAAAATTAAAATTACAGTTGCTCAGAGTGAAATGGATACAAAAATATAGATTGTAACAGGTTTAATAGGAAATATACATATATTGGATGAGATACATAAAGCTTTCGATTATCTAGTTAACCTTCTTCAGTTGATATGAAATGACAGTTAGAATGGAGGCGTGTACTGCCAATCTGGTACGTGAAGCGTGTGGCTAATTGTTTGAGGTTGAAGTCTGTGGTTGTGATGCATGTGGACATGGCCAGCGCTTGTCCATGGATATGATCGTTGCTTCGGAGATAGGGTGGACTTGACCGTTCGCGAAGTAGTGCCCGTTGGTCTACACAGAAGATCCAGTCGCCTGTTTCGGCCGAAGTGCTGATCGGGCGGCGTTCTGGATTCGAATTTCTATTTATTGAGTTTGCTGCCTATGCGCCCGAGCGCCGAGATTTCTTTCGAAGTCGAAGCATTCTTCCGCACCACGAGTTGGAGAGCGGAGCGGGGTCGAGGCGAACTGCTCCTCATTGTGAGGTCTTATTTAAGACACGGTATGCCGAGAGTGTACCGTGGTGTGCCGGACTTGGCACTGTTCCTGTTCACTGAGGTATTGGAGCATTTGATGTTTAATGATTCCAACCAGGCGCGGTGCAGATAATGGCGAGACTTATCCACAATCACATCGCGGTGTGGGTCAATGTCGTGGTGGGTTGCCCAGATGTGCTCGGCAATAGCTGAGTGCTCCACATCCGCTAAGCGGATCGCTCTTTTGTGTTCGGAAAGGCATTTTTCGAGCCGTCTCCCAGTTTCCCCAAAGTAGCAGCTAGTGCAGTCACAGCAAGAGATGCGGTAGACCAATCCGCTTTGTAGTAGGGTGGGGATAGGTGTTTTCACTTTGGAGATGAGGGATCGTAGTTTCCTGCCTGGGAGTTGCACGCACTTTATCCCATATGATTTTAAGATTCTACAGACTTGTTGTGATAGGTTTGGGTAGCATGGGATAAAGGCACTCGTGGTTGAGTTACCACCTTGGATGTTTCTGTTGGTCGCAACATGGTCGCGTGCCTGTAGGTCACACCTGTCAAGGGTATTGATGGGATAGCCACACCTCGTAAGGTCTGCCTTGACTTTAGCGATTTCTGTGCGCCTCTCATTTACAGAGCTAGAGTGTGTCCAGGTGCGAGTTAGTAAGGTTCATGCAGTTGTAAAAAGATGGCTACGCGCGTGTGCTGACCGGAAGTTGGTAAATTGGCCAGCACACATAGGTTTACGATGGACTGTTGTCTTCAATCATGTGCCCTCGCGCCGGACAAGGGTGTCTAAGTATGGTATGGTGTTGTTCGACTCTAGCTCGATCGTGAATTTTATGAAAGGTGACAGAGAGTTGAGGTGGGCTAAGATTCGGTCAACTGAATTTCTGGAAATAAGTACGAACACATCGTCCACATAGCGACACCAAAAGGCAGTGGGATCTGGTATGTCTGTAAATGCACGACCCTCTAACTCCTCCATCGCGATGTTTGTCGTGACCGAACTAACTGGGGAACCCATGGCTGTGCCGTGTACCTGCTGGTAAATGGAGTCGTTAAACATTGATTGCACCGCCTGTTAAGCACAGTCTGAGGGCAGTGGAGATATCGTCTGGTGTTAGTTTGGTTCTGCTGCCAAGGGTTTCATCACTATCTAAGAGTTGTTTTGCACATGTGATGGCAAATTCTACAGGGATGGAGGTAAAAGGTGAAACTACATCAAACGATGCCATAACCTGATCTTCTGAGATGGATATGGTATGGATCCTTTCTATGAACTCACTACTGTTGGAGACAGTGTTGGTGGTCTTGCCTACTAGTGGAGAAAGGAGCCTCGAGACAAACTTAGATAATTCGTAACTCGGTGAGCCACAACAGGATACAATGGGTCTTAGTGGTGTGCCTTCTTTGTGTACTTTCGGTAGTCCATAAAATTGTGGGATCTGGCAGCCAGAGGCACGGAGGTGATTACGTGTTGATTCTGTTATTTTCTTTTGTTTGAGCCAGCTGTTGACGAGGATGTTCACTCTTGACTCCCATCGTTCCAAGGCTTTGATGGGGGGAACAGTTAAGGCTTGTAAATAGGTGTCCTGCAAGAACAGCAAGGCTTTTGTCTCGTAATCTGCGTGGTTCATTACGACGTCCTTTGTCCGCCGGTAGGATGACAATGGATGAATCCCGTTTCAGTGTCTTAAAGGCAGAAATTTGTTTGTGGCTGAGATTGGAAGAAGCGGGGCGAGCATGGTGTAGAACTGCTGCAGTTTTTAGGCGAATTGCATTTGCCACATCTTCAGGGAAGCGTGTTAAACACGCTTCTATGCCTAAGGCAATGATCAGTGGGTTTCTTGGGAGAACAGCAAATTTCATACCCATGGTCAATAGGTCTATTTGTTCTGTAGATAATTGCATGTTGCTCAGGTTTAATACAAAATCTGTGCAACCTGCGGAAGGAGTATTATGCTGATGACGAAATTGATGGGATTCATTAATTAAAGCATTGAACTTACGTTTTTTACGTGCACAATAGCATCCAGATTCTCTGACGGCTTGGTAGCACAAGGTATGGATTAAATTGGTGTAAATAGGATCGGGAACTAGACTCCTAAGTTCGACCAGCAGGGCTACGAGGTGTGGCTATCCCACACCTTGTATTATATATTGCCTTAGGCATAGAAGCGTGTTTAACATGCTTCCCTGAAGATGTGGCAAACACAGTTTGCCTAAAAACTGCAGCAGTTCTACACCATACTCGCCCCGCTTCTTCCAATCTCAGCCACAATCTCAGACACTGAAACAGGATTCATCCATCATCATCCTGCCGGCAGACAAAGGTCGTCGAACAGTCATAATGAACCACGCAGATTATGAGACAAAAGCCTTGCTGCTCTTGCGGGACACTTCTATTTACAAGCCCTTAACCGTTCCCCCAATCAAAGCCTTGGAACGATGGGAATCAAGAGTGAACATCCTCGTCAACAGCTGGCTCAAACAAAAAGAAATAACAGAATCAACACGTAATCACCTCCGCGCTTCCGGCTGCCAAATCCCACAATTTTATGGACTACCGAAAGTACACAAAGAAGGCACACCACTAAGACCCATTGTATCCTGTTGTGGCTCACCGAGTTACGAATTATCTAAGTTTGTCTTGAGGCTCCTTTCTCCACTAGTAGGCAAGACCACCAACACCGTCTCCAACAGTAGTGAGTTCATAGAAAGGATCCGTACCATATCCATCTCACAAGATCAGGTTATGGCATCGTTTGATGTAGTTTCACTTTTTACCTCCATCCCTGTAGCACTTGGCATCACATGTGCAAAACAACTCTTAGATAGTGACGAAACCCTTGGCAGCAGAACCAAACTAACACCAGACGATATCTCCACCGCCCTCAGACTGTGCTTAACAGGCGGTGCAATCAATGTTTAACGACTCCATTTACCAGCAGGTACACGGCACAGCCATGGGTTCCCCAGTTAGTTCGGTCACGGCAAACATCGCGATGGGGGAGTTAGAGGGTCATGCATTTACAGACGTACCAGATCCCATTGCCTTTTGGTGTCGCTATGTGGACGATGTGTTCGTAGTTATCCCCAGAAATTCAGGTGACCGAATCTTAGCCCACCTCAACTCTCTGTCACCTTTCATAAAATTCACGATAGAGCTAGAGTCGAACAACACCATACCATACTTAGACACCCTTGTCCGGCGCGAGGGCACATGCTTGAAGACAACAGTCCATCGTAAACCTATGTGTGCTGGCCAATTTACCAACTTCCGGTCAGCACACGCGCGTAGCCATCTTCTTTCCACTGCACGAACCTTACTATCTCGCACCTGGACACACTCTAGCTCTGTAAATGAGAGGCGCACAGAATTCGCTAAAGTCAAGGCAGACCTTACGAGGTGTGGCTATCCCATCAATACCCTTGACAGGTGTGACCTACAGGCACGCGACCATGTAGCGACCAACAGAAATATCCAAGGTGGTGACTCAACCACGAGCGCCTTTATCCCATACTACCCAAACCTATCACAACAGGCCTGTAGAATCTTAAAATCACATGGGATAAAGTGCGTGCAACTCCCAGGCAGGAAACTACGATCCGTTATCTCCAAAGTAAAAACACCTATCCCCACCCTACTACAAAGCGGATTGGTCTACCGCATCTCTTGCCGTGACTGCACTAGCTGCTACTTTGGGGAAACTGGGAGACGGCTCGAAAAATGCCTTTCCGAACACAAAAGAGCGATCCGCTTAGCGGATGTGGAGCACTCAGCTATTGCCGAGCACATCTGGGCAACCCACCACGACATTGACCCACACCACGATGTCATGATTGTGGATAAGTCCCGCCATTATCTGCGCCGCACCTGGTTCGAATTGTTAAACATCAAATGCTCCAATACCTCAGTGAACAGGAACAGTGGTTGTCAAGTCCACCCTATCTCCGAAGCAACGATCGTATCCATGGACAAGCGCTGGCCACGTCCACATGCATCACAACCACAGGCTTCAACCTCAAACAATTAGCCACACGCTTCACGTACCAGATTGGCAGTACACGCCTCCATTCTAACTGTCATTTCATATCAACTGACGAAGGTTAACTAGATAACCGAAAGCTTTATGTATCTAATCCAATATATGTATATTTCCTATTAAACCTGTTACAATCTATATTTTTGTATCCGTTTCGCTCTGAGCAACTGTAATTTTAATTTTAGTAGTAATGAATCCAGAGCGCATAGGCCTCTTTAATCATAAAAGAAAATCTGGTACAGGAATAAATGGATTACTACTCCAGAACAGATATTTTGGTCTATGGTGCCAGAATGATGATCATGCAGGTTCCATAGTCAAAAATATCTATATAGGTTAGGACCATACTGGTGTAAAGGCAAGTGAAAGAACTGTGCAAAAAAGATGTTATAATGGTCTAAAACTATACTGTGATGGTCTGAAACTATATCAACTTTCTGAAAAACCCTTATAGACAAATCCAATGGGAAAACTTTCTTAACCTAAGCTAAGTAGCATATTAATGGTGCAGCTGAACAGTGGGAATCTAATATCCTGTGAAGAGTTTGAATTTAACCCCAACAGAGCAGTGGAAACCACTATGTTCAGACAGTGAAACTTGTTACCCTGACTGCATTGAATCAACAAAGCTCTCTTGAGTGAGTTGATTTGGAGATGCATAACAGGCAGACAGGTTGAGGAGGATTAAATGGTACTGTTAATGCTAATCACTACTTCAAGAATATTTTTAAAGACACTCTTCAGTTATCAGAGACCACTTTCAGGAAAAAAAAAAAAAAAAAACTGTATTTTCGAGCATGACTGTTCCATGCAATTATTTAATTTAGTTTCTAGTATGTTAATGATTAACTTGTACCAAATTGCAGCACTGTTTTATCTTTAGGTAGACTATTCCATCTTTCGTCTGTGCCACTAATGGTTCTACCCTTCTGAAGTGTTAAGGCATATTAATGATAAAACCTTATACCCCCAGGGGCGCACATCTGGTGAGTATGGGCTTGGCACACCCAGGGTCCTGAGCTGGATATCATCATTCTTCTCTTTCTTGGTGATTCCCTTCTATTTCTGACCCCCCCCCCCCTTCTCTCTCTCTCTCTCTCTCTCTCTCTCTCTCTCTCTCTCTCTCTCTCTCTCTCTCAGGGATAACTCAGAATTTTTTTTTTTTTTTTTTAGGCTGGTGCAGCAAAAGCCTCAGGCTTCCTTGCACCATATGGCTAATAATAATAATAATAACTTCATCATTAAAAAAAAAAAAAAAACCTACTTTTTAATGATTGAAAAACTGCATATTTTTACAACATTCAAATGAGGCTTATGGAACCCCATTTTTTTATTCATATAAATACATACTTGTTTGTTTGCTTTTTTTTTTAAATTTAGGAAATATTTATAATTTATTGTAGATTTTGAAAAAAAAATGGCAAATTTTAAAATGAACTAAATCATTTTTCGGATTCACAATTTTCTATCTCCCTAAATTATAAATATTTTATGATTTGGGAAAACAAGAACATATTAATGCACATAAGGAAAGGATATCTTATAAATCTAATAGGATCTCCATGAGAAGGTACATGAGATGAAAGTATATCTAAATAGGCTGCCAAATCCGAGATAATCAGTTGAGAGAGGCAACATCTGAGTGTCAAAAGCTATCATATATTTTTTCCAGGTGCTTATATATTTTAAAATATTATTGCTATGCATGTGAAGCTTTTAATTGTATCTACAAATTATTACCATTAGCATTAGTAGAGGCATATGATGCAAGAAAACAAATGATTGAAATGGAAATTCCCATTTCCATTTCACCCATCCATTCACTCCAAATGCTTGTCTAGTTCTACCTTGAACTTACTTATTTAAGTTTTTGACCTCCACTGTGATAGATGGAAGTCTGTTCCAACTATCAACCACCTGCTGACTAAAGGCATATTTCTGCACATCTATTCTACAATTGTCTTTCCTCAGTTTGAATTTATGTCCCCTCAGATGAATAATCTGCACAAGAGGAAGAATCCCATCAGCATTGAGCTTGCTCAAACAATTCAAGGCCCTATACACCTCTATTAGATCACCTTGCAAGTGCCTAGTCTCCAGATGCTGCAATTTGCAGAACTTAAGTTTTTCTTGTTAACAGCAACCCTTAGTTCTACTCACCAATCTCATTGCCGTTCACTGTACTCATTCCAGCTTCTCTACATCCTTCCTAAAATGAGCCCTCCACACTTGTATACAGTACTCAAGGTATCGCCTGACCATTGCCTTATACAAGGGGACAATCACCTCCTTATCCCTGCTAGCAAAATTTCTGTATAACGTTGACAAGTTTTTTGAGCAGTGCAGACAGCTGCAGGAGTGAGATACTCCTGCAGCTGTCTGCACTGCTCAAAAAACTTCATATCTGACTGCACAATTCCTTTTCCCCACGTCCATTTCGTTCTCTACTGCCCTGAGTGTAGTACCAAACTGTTGGTACATTACTCTACGGTTATTGCTACCCATATGCAGTACTTTGCATTTGTCAATGTTAAACTTCAGTTACCACTTCTCAGCCCATCTGCTCAATTTTTCTAGATCCTTTTGCATGATAGTATATTATCATTACTGTCATTAACAGCCCTGCTAACCTTCATATCGTCTGCAAACTTAAACATTAGTCCTGACATAGCTTCATCAACATCATTGATAAATTCAGAAAACAGCACTGGCCCAACACCAAACCCTGGAGGATTCCACTAATAATGTTAGTCTGGGAACAGCAGAGTCCATTGATTACTACTCTCTGTCTTCTGCCACTCAACCATCCTTTTATCCATTGCAGCAAATTGCCATTTAATGCTATACTTCTCCAATTTGTACAGTAGTCTTCCATGGGCAACAGTATCAAAAGCTTTCCTGAAATCCAAGTATATAATATCAAAATTATTTTTGTATCCAGTTCCATCATAGTATCCAATTTAATTGGTCAGACAAGACTTTCCCTTGAATAACCGATGTTGTGTCTGAATTATCACTGCTGTCTTGTCTAGATGATCCTGCAACACCTCTTTAACCAGTGACTCCATTATTTTCCCTGGAACAGAATTTAACTAACAAGTCTGTAATTACTCGTATCACCCTTTGATTCCCCTTTGTGAATTGGGGACACATTTGCACCTCCAGTCCATGTGGGACTTCCCCTGAGTTCAAGGATGCTTTTATAATTATGGTTAAGGGTTTGCTTACTTCCATTGCTGACTCCTTTAATATAACTGGATAGATCCCATCCACCCCAGGTGCCTTTTTTATGTTCAATGTCAACTATTTCTCCTCCACTTTGCTCTCAGTTATTACAAAGTCGTTTAGCTCCCGGCTAGAGATTGATAAGCTTCTGGCCTCCATTTTTCTACAGCCTTCCCCTTGTTTGAATATAGATGCAAAATGCTCATTCAGTTTGTCATCTACCTCAGCAAGTTCATCAACAATCAAACCATTGATATCAAGTGGACCAATCCGATTCATCCCCTTTTAGAGTTTATATAAGTAAAGAAGTCTTTGCTGTTTTTCTTTGCATCCTTTGGCAAAGATTTCTCATAATCTGCCTTTGCTTGCCTAACCTCCTCTGTGACTTGATTACAGACTAGCTTATATCTACTGTAGTCTTCTGTGTCACCTGATAATTTATATGCATCCCATGCATTTTTCTCCTCTGCCATGAGTCTCATTAGTTCATCTGCCATCCCTTTAGGCCTAAACCTTGAACAATATTTTTTAGTTGGCACAACAAGCCTAGTAGCTTCCAAGATTACGTCCGTGAATGCTTCCTGTTTAGAATTTGCTGTTGGTAATCATCAGTCAATCCCATTGTATAGAATTTAAAAACTCTCTGAGACCACTGTAGTCAGCTTTATGCAGTGCCGGATTAAGGTACTGGGTAGCAGGGCTCCTGCCTGGGGCGACTTTCTTTAAGGGGTGCCAAAAACAGAAGAACAATGAGAAAAATATATATATATATATCTTCAGTCAAGGGTGCCGAGAAATCATTCTGCCTGGAGCACGGGAAATACCTTGATTCAGAACTGCCTTAATGAAAGCAAAAACCTTTACCCCTGATGGTAGTTACATATTTAAGTAAATTCCTCATCAGCACACTGCCACCTAGTGGTTCCTTTATTTGCAGATTCTTAGTGCATGAAGAATCACTGCTGATGATCTGATCAAGATTATTACTCCCTCTAGTTGCCTCTTGAACCTGCTGCTGCTGCTGTAGAAAACAATCATCCAATAAATCCACAAAAGTCTTTCTAGTGTGCGAGTGATCAACCCACAAGTTCCAGTCAATATCTGGGAAGTTAAAATCCCCCATTATACGACAATCTTATTTACTGGCCCACTATCTCTCTCTCTCTCTCTATTTTATATTTTATTTATATAATTGCATTTTAAAATTTTGTAATATTATTTGCATGTGATTTTATTTATTTATATAAATAGACGGTCAAGATTAAAGTTTTTAAATGCAGTTTGTTCAATGTAGGATAAAATTAATATGTAACATATCTTTGACCTTAGTGGTTTCTTTCAGCACATCCGAATTTTGGTTCTCTTCCTTTCTGGTTAAGAGCAGCATTATGGCCAATCTCTATAAGTTTTGCTGCCAGTGTGAGTTTACACACTGTACAACAAGACATGGCAGCCTCAACTGGCACACATTGCAAAATTGAGTTGGCAATTAAAATGAACAGCCCATTGTTAACTGCTCTAATCATTTATCTGCTGTAATGAAATTGTAACCATCCCCCCCCCCCCACTAACTGGAGTAGCCAGTAATTAGTACATATAGGGAAATCTGCAACCACCAGACATACTCACCATGGGAATGTGTAGACAAACTCTCCCATAAGTACCAAAATAATAAAAAAATAAAATAAACACTGGTGAATCTGCATATCTGTCCAAGGAAATAAAATCAAATATTATCTTAGAGAATTAGTATTTCTTCCCATATTATAGCATTTAGCTTTTTCTACATGTGTCATAATTCCTTGTGGTACTTTTTCTTATTTTCTTTATAAATATTTTTTGATTTTTATTTTATGTTTTAAAGATTGAATGAGGGTAAAGGACAACAACAATTTGAAGTCTCACTCACACAAATGCTACAGTCCATAACAAATATGATGCTCTACAAAGCACCCTCAACTCTTCTAGTCCAAGGTGCATGCCTCAAATATATTCCCTTTGCTATCACAGACATTCTCTCAGTGTTTGATTCCTCAGAACTAAGGTAAGCACTAATATTATTAGTTTATTTTCTATTAAGTTGAAATTGTTTTTTTTTTTATTTTATTTAAGAAAGGATTATTTTATTGTCAGATATAATTGTTATATATATCTGTAGAATATCTTAATTATGGCAAAAAATATTAAATTTAAATCTGATAACTGTGATAACATAGTGATCAAAATAAATTTAATATTTGAAATTAACTGATACATACCCACTGTAAGCTCTCAATGGCATGTGTCATCTCATACTGAGTTGGCAAAGGGGTTTATTTTTATTCCAATTTTAAATACCGGGTTAGGTATTAATGGATATTTCTCATGATTTTTTTATATTTTTTTTTTCCTAATCAGTAACACCATAAACATCCAAAAAATAAAATGTCATATTCATAACAGCAGTAGTTATTTTTTTTTATGGATTTTTAAGTTACTTATTTTAAAAAGAAAAACAAATCTTAAGTAACTTATCACATTACATTTCAAGGACATTTGATTATCAAATAATTAACCTTAGGGGTCAGAAACTTTTATTCTATGCTAAAGAAGTGTTTACCCTAACTTTCCCTATCACATTCATTTTATTTCTTAACTCATTCACTGCCACCTAAATTTAAAAGAACCCAGTATATATGCTGTAATTTTCAGAATTTTAAAAAAGTCAACATTCCAGTCTCCCAGAATTCTAGAAATTCATAAATATTTAAAAAATTAAAAGATTGGAATTCATTGCTAAAAGCAAACACTTACTTTTGTGCAGAGCTCTAAATCAAAACAAATCTTAAAATTTTATAAAAAGTATATTCATGTATATAAACTAACATCAGTGCAAGCAAAGAACAAATAAGACTGTGCCAAGTCTATAAACAAAAAGCCGAGAGCATTGCTGCAAAGCATTGAGTCATTGTGCCAATACTGAATAGTTGTTAATTTCAATTTCCTTTATGTCTGTGACATTCGTTGGTTGAACGCTTAAGAATAACCACTAATATGTATGCTTTAAGGCACAGCACTTAAAGCCTTTTGTACTAAGATATGCGATGCCTTTTGTACTGAGATATGCATTGCAGCACATCGCTTCTAGTGCTATTTTACGCTTATACGCATAAAGGCAGCAAACATGTTAAGGAGAGACAGATATATACAAGGAAAGTGGACTAACCTATCATTGTGAAATTTGGTACAAAAATCCAAAGAACATTCTAGGTAAGTCCAAATTTTAGAAAGTATTGGTACCGCTGTTCCATATTTATAGTCTGTGTCTATAGAGAGATTGGGTGGTGGGGAAGGGGGCTGGCTGTGGAATCAGAGTTGGATCCAAAATTTTTCCCAGAAATCAGCAAGGTATACTTAGAAAGTTTGGTGTTGATTTGGATAGTTTTTTTTTTTTTTTTTTTTAAATAATACCTGAAAATTTGAAACATGCTTTATTTATTTGGAATAATGCATGCATTACAGTGATAAACACTGTTTGCCTGTGTGTAGAAGTACTGCACAAAGTAACAGTTATTGTGAATGTGCAATAATCAGTAATGTGGGACTGAGTAAGCCATCTCATATTATTGAATGAAACAGTCCCATATTATTAGATTCTTTTTCAGCTGTAAAGCTGCGAAAGAATGTAATAAAATTTGGATAATAACAATAAAAATGACAGAATAAATAACCTTGATTGAACACAATGGAACATAAGAGGATAAAGTATTAAAAAGAAAAATTATTTTATTATTTTATTGTATCAAGAATCAGCTTCCTGAACAAATTTTTAGCAACAGAATTATTAACCATGTGAAGATTAATTAGTTTCACACCATGAAATATTAGACATTGAAGACAAGAATTTGCATGAGAATGTGCTTAGAATAAGAATTAAAGGTGCTTAAGATTCAATAAAATTGCAGACTAAATTAGCAGTTCCCCCTAAATTCTTAACGCTCCCCTCAATGATATTAGCAAAAATCATTTCACCTCCGCAAATCAAATTGATTCTTCTATCTTCACAAAATAAATTCCTTCTACCAGTTAGGGCCACCCATATCAAGAATAATTTCTTTCCTTTATAAGTACTTTGCAAAGTCCTCAGGTCTAGAGTTAATCCATGTGATTTTCATTATATAATCTCTCCCAACATAATGTGATGCCCCATTCATGCAACATTTTCATTTTTACAACTTGATAATTCATTACCAGGTCATCAGCTAATTTATGTTTTTTGTGGTTCCTACATCATCAGTTATTGCAGTGGGTAGACACATTGGTTCATCTTACCTTATAACAAGATAAGCTCATGGTTTCCCGTACAGTTGAATCTCTCAGTGTGAATTCCTTTGGAACGTAACATGAACATTTCCCAGCTTGAAATTTTAGCTTTAGGAGCATCCTCTCATTTCTCTCTCTCTTTCTCTCTCTCTCTCTCTCTCTCTCTCTCTCTCTCTCTCTCTCTCTCTCTCTCTCTCTCTCTCTCTCTCTCACATTATTCAATAGGATTCCAGTTAAATAGGATTAACAGTTAAATAGTGGTCTGGTGAGTTAAGCCAACTTCAGAAGCGGGTTCATAAAGCGCTGAAAAGGTACCAAAGAAGTAAGCGTAACAATGGGGAGGAGGAGGTTAATGTACTTAAAGTAGAGTGTGAGAGGATACGGAGTGTATACATGCATATGATATCTAAATCAAAATTAACTGCCTGGAGACGCCTCCGTAACCAGGTGGGCAGAAGCAGCAGTGCGTAGCACACACTTCTTGATTAGACCAGGGTTCGAACCCATGACCACCAAATACGGAGGATGCGGAAAAGTCAGGGAATGACCACTGCATATCCCCGGAGCAACATGGCCTTAGTTGCTAATACTCCTAAAAACCAAATAACAACAACAACAACATACATGCATATACATTAATTTTTGTATAAATGTCAATGAATAATAATCAGTAAAATTTCAAGAAATTATAATTAATTTAATCCAAAATTTGAGCTTGTATAAGTGAAATCATAATTGCAAATATGCGTCATGAAATACTGAGAGCCACCACAAAACCTCATACTTATGATTGACAACGTGTACTTATGATTGACAACGTGTACTTATGATTGACAGCCATTATTACAAGAGTGATTATATAAATCGGATAAAGAAAAAAATTAGACGAAATAAAACATTTTCATACATGCAGGCGCCTCCATAGCCAGGTGGGCAGGAGCAGCAGTGCATAGCACATGCTTCTTGATTAGACTGGGGTTCGAGCCCATGACCACCAAATACGGAGGATGCGGAAAGGTCAGGGAATGACCACTGTATATCCCTGGAGCAATATGGCCTTAGTTGCTAATACTCCTAAAAACCAAATAACAACAACAACATACATGCATATACATTAATTTTTATATAAATGTCAATGAATAATAATCAGTAAAATTACAAGTAATAATAAAAAAAAACAAATAACAAATAACCAAAAAATTAATTATTCAATAAGTAACACACCATTTTAATTATAATATTTCGATAAGCAACACATAATTTTAATTTTTCAATAAGTAACACATAATTTGTAGAACTGTCCTTTACAGTTTTCTCCAGAAACAAAGCATTCCTGCTACTTTGAGCTTCTTGTTTAACAGCCCTAGCATGAGGCACGATTTTAGTTACAATCTACTTTAAAAAGAGACTAAGAGATGCAAATATACCCAAGCGACTAAGAGATACAAATATAATAATGCCACACTAACCCTAGCTTATTTGAAGGCAATGTAAATTATGCTATTTTAAATTACATTATATACTGTGTTGTATCATTATGTTATGAAACATCCATATCCTTATAAATTTTTAATTTGTGAACTTAATATAAACATTTCTAATATTATACTCCTGAGAAATCACATAAAAGAATATTGAATAGTGTTTATATTGTACTTATATTGATACAGTCATATTTTATTTTTTATTATATTTATTTTTTTTAACCTTTAACTCAAATATGAAATAAAGTACTATAGTTTTTCCTCTCATGTTTTCTATTATGATCAAAAAAAAAAAAAAAATCCAGTATCTTTCACACAACTTGTATATGTCTGTGGGGGTTCCCTAGCCATTATTACAAGAGTTCTGCCAGGAGCCAAGACTTCTTGGCTCTGAAAATTATAGATGTCTACACATGTTTGAACTGTCTGTAGGTTTGGCCTGTGTCACAGACTTATCAATCTGTTCAACATCTCTTTTTACTAGTATGAGATCAGCAGTTTTAAATTACCTATTCCACAGTGATCAGTAGTAATATTTTTTTTTATTTTTTTTTGTTCTACCATTTTGTGTTTAAACTTTAAACAACATAATAATAACTAATTGGTTGGGAAAAATTGTCCATGCTGTCAATCATAAGTATGCCCTCATGCTTATGATTGACAGCGTGTACTTATGATTATATAAATTGTATAAAGAAAAAAATTAGATGAAATAAAACATTTTCATACATACTATTTTACATACATGCAGGCGCCTCTGTAGCCAGGTGGGCAGGAGCAGCAGTGCGTAGCACATGCTTCTTGATTAGACCGGGGTTTGAGCCCGTGACCACCAAATACGGAAGATGTGGAAAGTCAGGGAATGACCACTGCATATCCCCGGAGTAATATGGCCTTAGTTGCTAATACTCCTAAAAACCAAACAACAACAACAACAACATACATGCATATACATTAATTTTTATATAAATGTCAATGAATAATAATCAGTAAAATTACAAGAAATTATAATTAATTTAATCCAAAATTTGAGCTTGTATAAGAAATCATAATTGCAAATATACGTCATGAAATACCGAGAGCCACCACAAAACCATGTAGTCTTATAGTTTCTTAATTTTCTTTTTAATACCATCATAACAGAAAAATTTGCCTCACCTAAATAGGTATATGCAAATGGGGGGAAACTTCTTAGAAAATGAAAGTTATAGTTTTCCACCATTATGCTATATCAATAGGCACACAATAGCCATAGCAGCTTATGTGTGCCAATAAACACCCATACCACACATACACACTATATCGATATAAGAATGATATAAACACGATTTAATAATATTTTTCTATATAATTCCATAAGTTGTAAATAGAGGTCTGTAAATGCCGTTTAAGTCCATAAAATATAAATAAGAAATGTAAGTAACATAATCTAAAATAAAATAGTTTTTACTGCTGAAAATCTAAAATAAAATAGTTTTTACTGCTGACAAATTTGTAGGATTAGTGCCCCTTATTTTCATATCTCTTAGTTTTCATTTGTTGTTTTTAAATTAAATTTAGACTAGAGCAGAAGAACAAGGGGCTAAAAATAGCATGAATGCTTTTGGTTTGGGTGCAAACTTCCTAGACAATTTTTCCTTGAATCACAAAAATATTATGTATGTTACTTATTCCCTCTTTGTGAGCTACCTTTAGCAGGACATGATACAGCAATAAGGGATGCTTTTTTTGGTGTTTGTTGCAAAGAGCATGACGAGGTTAAGTGAAATTCAGTATATTGGCAGCCTTATATGAGGACTTTAAAAATAGGATTTATACACTTAAAGGATTACAAGAGAGAGATGCATTAAGCACTCAGCTACTCAACCTAATGCTTGAGAATCAGACGACACAATGACATCCTCCACAGCAGAGATTCATAGTCACACAAAAAGTAGCTATAATTGGTGATGCATTTGTTAGGAAAACAAGAAATATATTGTGCAGGAATGATAAGTAAAATAGGACCCAGGTTTGTGTGCCAGGGGCTGAATTGATGGTGTGCAGCTATCGGCTTTTAATGGCACAAAAGGTAATATTTTTTTGTACACATTGGTACTAACGATATTAAGACTAGGAGATCTGAGATTTTAATAATAAATACAGAGGAATGTTGAGAAAAAGTTGCAAGTTATGACAAGTACATCAAAGGGGTATATCAGTGTCAATCAGTTTGGCCCTGGAGAGACTGTGCAAGGCTCATGGGGGTAGAAGCAGTTTTAAAGGGATGGAATACATTTAAATAGAAAGGGTGCAAGATTGATTGCAAACTATCAAGGCAGTGTTAGGTGGGTCAGAAAAGTTCTAGTTATTGGGGAGGATACACAGAATAATAAATTAACAGCAGCCATAGGCAGTGATTCATGCACTACTTCTGGATCATACAGCAGCCCAAAAGAATGAGATATTGGAGTTTTCAGAGCCTGCTGGTGGCCTCATGGAACAAGCAAATACATGGGTGGTGGTGTTAGGGTAACTAAGATAAAAAAAAAAAAAAAAAAATAGGTGCATGTATACTTGCATGAACACTAGTGTAGTAGCATAGTAAATAAATTTGATCAATCTGAAGTACTGGTCATATCATCAAATGCAGACATTGTGAGGTATCGGAGGCATTGTGTCTCTCAGATTTAAGGGATGCAGAATTTGAATATGAGAGGTGGGGGGGGGGTTGAGTACAACATTCACAGAAAAGACAGGCAGGGCAGGAGTGTGCTGGTTATGCACTTAGTTAAGGAGCACATAAAATCTAAGACAGTGCATCCAGTGGACATTGGTAACCAGTGCAGTGCTGAATCAGTTTGGTGTGAAAAGGCACAGGGAAAGTAAAGGTAGGAGTGTGTTAAAGGCCTTATGATTGTTTGAGTATAATGAAAAACTCCACAGTATAAAGTGGGCTAATAAATCAGAATGTCTTGCAATGGAGAATTTAACTTCCAGTTATTGACTGAATCCTGTTGGTTGATCACTCACATAGTAGCAAGACCTTTTGGATGTATTGGATGAATTTTTTCCAACATGAATTTTTTCCAACAGAGAAAGTAATACTATTTATCTCATTATTAGCAGTGACTCTTCATGTATTAAGAATATGCAGATAAAAGAACCACTAGGTGCAGCAATTATAGTGCATTGATATGGAAGTTACTTAAAGATGTAACTACTCTCAACAGAGGGACAACTTTTGTTTTCATATTGGTGACTACAGTAGTCTCAGACAGTTATTTTTAAATTCTATGCAGTGAGACCAACTCATGAAGTTACCAACAGCAAATTCAAAATGGGAAGCATTTGGGTGCATGATTGTAGAAGTTACTAGGCTTTGTATTCCAACTGAAAGTTGCTGTTCAAGGCTTAGACCTAAATTGAAGTTCTTGATTATACCACCAGCACAACCACCAGGTCAGTGGAGTTTACAATAAATCATGAATACAATCATTAATTGTATTTAGCAGTCACAGGCTTGAACCACAGTCCACTCAAAAAATATGTGCTACTGCACACTCGCTCCTGGCCACCCAGCTATGTCAGATGTACTAATGACACTCATGGCAGAGAATTAGAATGCATATGCATTGGATGCTTACAAATTATTAGGTGATACAGAATATGGAAGACAAATAGTATGAGAAGTCTCTGGTATGCGAAGATAAGCAGCAAAGACATTTTTACTTATGTAAACACTAGCAGAAAGGGGATAAATCACATTGGTCCACTAGGTACAAATGGTTTAACTGTTGATGATCCTGCTCAGTTTGTTGACAAACTGAATAAGTATTTTGCAACTGATTTCAAACAAGAGGAACTTATTAAGGATGGAAGTGTATGAAATTTTAACAAGGAGCTGAATAATTCTGTGATAAATGAGGGGAAAGTGAAGTGGAAGAAATTTGTTGAAGTTAAATTAAAAAAAAAAAAGTGCCTGAGGTGGATGGGATCTCTCCAGTTATATAGGATGTTCACAGAGTCCTTGTGTACTTTAAAACTGCAATAACTTAGATTCTACAAGATAAATATATCTGTATAATAACTGCATTGAAAAGATAATTTATTCTAGTATTTAGGTAGGTAGAAAAATAATTACTTAATGTACTCTAAGTTTCCTTTTTAATTTGTTCATTTAATCTAACCTCAAGAGATGGCATCAATAGAAGAGAATGTGAACTGTATCCTAGCTTAAGTCCATATCAGCTGTTAAAAGAAAATTTACACGACGTTACAGAAAGGAAACACCACAGAGAAATTCAACTTCAAACTGGGTGAAAAAGTTTAAAGCGACTGGTTTCTTTCATGATACCATAACCCATGAACTGGAAGGCCTAGATTAAATGTGGAGACTGGCTTCTGTTGAAGAAGTTTTTCAGAAAGCTCCTGAATATCACTAACAGGCATCTCTGGAACTCAGTGTTCCTAAAGCAGCAGTATTCTTAGAGTGAAATTGCAGAAGTGATCTTACACAATTTATGTGCATCAATGTTGATGGAAGAGGACTGCCATGAAAGATTAGCTTTCCATCATGAGTTTAATGAAAATGCCATTTTATCTCTTGACAATGTGATGTTTAGTCACATTCAAAGCGATATTTGGGGAACACAGAAGCCACATGAAAGGAATCTCCCAAAGTCAGTGTCCATTGTGCCCTGTGAGAAACATGCATAATTTGACCTTTTTTTTTTTTTTTTGTGAAGAAATGGTTAATGGTAATAGTTATTTTTCTGTACTATGGGATTTTTTTATTCCTGAACTAAGACAGTTAATTAAGAATCGAAGCCAGTTTTTCAAAAAGATGGGGAACCTTTCCACTTTATTTTAATGTTTGACTATTTTTTGAACAAAGTCTTTCCAAACAGATAGCTCAGCAGAGGTGGATGATTTGCGTGCCTGGCTTACTTGCCAGATTTTTCCCATTGGACTTTTTTCTATGGGTGCATGTTAAAAGTGTGGCTTATTCCTGAAGACTTCACTCCATCAATAAATGTCATAGTGAGATCACAAATGCTATTAACACAATAGCTGAAACACAGCTGGAGAACATGTTTTTGGAAATTCTAAATTTTACTACTGTTTGTATCAGTAGTGATGGATAGCAGTGATTCTAGCAATCATAAGAGTGTTAGGATTTTTTGAACCCTAGTAGTCTTATGATTACACACCCTAAAAACTAGTACAAAATAACTTTCCAATGCATTTTACACATCAAGATAGCAATTGAGTGGTGCTACACCCAGGTTATTACAGAATAATAAACACCTGGAGATAATTGTGCAGTCGGATATAAAATTCTCTGAGTAGTGTAGACAGGTTGCAAGGACAGGTTATGGGGGTTTGTTAATGATATATGGGAATTTTGCCAATAGAGATAAGGAGGTGATTATCAAACTGTATAGGGCCATGTTTAGATTAAAACTTGAGTACTGCATACTGGTCTGCAAGCCTTATTTGCAGAAGGATGTAGTTCTGTTGGAGCAGGTGCATAGAAGAGTAGCAAGATTAGTGAGGGGAAACAGAAGGGTGATCTTACCCAGGAAAGGCTTCAGCTCTGCAAATTATAGTACCTGGAGATTAGGCACCTGCAAGGAGATCTGATTGAGGTGTGTTTAAGGCTTTGAAAGGATTGAGTAAGCTGAATGCTGATGTAATCCTTTCTCTTGATCAGACTACACATTAATAAGGGGGACTCTCAAATTCAAATTGAGGGAGGATGATTGCAAGAAAGATGTGCAGAAATTTTCTTTCAGCCATGGACTTAAGCTAGAAGATACAGTTCACATTCTCTTGTATTGATTCCATCTCTTGAGGGTAGATTAACTGAACAAATTAAAAAAAGAAACTTAGGTATATTAAGTAATTATTTTTCTGTCTAGTTAAATACTAGAATAGTTGATTGTTCACCAAACTTCCATCTGGTATTGTTAAAGGTGGATACTTTGAATAAATTCTAGAAAGAATATATAAATTGTTATAGGAAAAGACAGGTAATATGGGGTAGTGTTAATGTTTTTTTTTTTAGTCTGATGCTCTATAAGCTTGCCTTCTTGCATCATTTGCCATTACTAATTCTAATACCAATACTTATTATAAATGTAAAGGAATTTTTCTTTAGTTTCCCCCATCATGTACCTTAATCAAAAGTTTAAAAGTTTTAAAAGGACAAAAGTAATTAAATGTGCTGTAAAACTAAAAAGAAATATTTAGTTTTTTTTTTTATTGTGTTTGTGTACTCCTCCCCAGACTTTGTTTGGGGAGGAGTACACAACCTACGAGTAGTAAATCCCTAATGGGATTTACTACTCATAGGTTGAGAAACTATCCTACAGGATATACTACTCTGAATTTAAACAAAGCAACCTGGAAAAATGGACTCTACTTGTGTCCTCCTCTGCAAATAATATTTACAAGCCATCATATTAACAGGAACCCCTTCTTTGAATTCTTGACTACTACCATTCCAATTGTTTATAACAAAATCAAGGCTAATCAGATTACTAGTGCAGCTGATCAAATTACTAGTCACACATTTTCTGCATCAGTGGTTCAATTCTAAAATTTTACTTTGATAGGTATATACACTGAAACAATTGGAGGAATACAGATTTCACCAAGGCTAAACAAGAAAAAAATTGTACATGTAATCACTTCTGTAATTTTTCACTACCACCAATCAAATTATTTATGACAAACTGAAGTATAAAGCTAGACAGGTTAGAAAGATGCCAAAACCCAATTCTTGGATTACCTTTGTCTTAATTGTCAACAGAAATACTGACCCTTGAATGGGCTTAAAAAAAAATACTTGTCCTAAATGAGAAATTAATACTTCAGTCTCCATTAATGCAAGGAATGGGCATGAACTGTTCTCACCTGTTTAAATCATAGTTGCTTTAGTAGGAACTTTCTATATTACATGTGTCAACAATTATTTTTCTTCAGAGAAAAATATGTTGATTGGATATATCCTTGGATGCTGAGTCCAAATCTGTGTGTGTGTTTTTTTTTTTTTTTTCCAATTTTCATTTTTGTGATGAGACTGATTATACGACTCGCATACAAATTCAGCCAATCTACATGAATCTAATTATTATTTATTATTGTTGTTTATACATTCTTTTTTTATGTAATTGTTTTGATTATATCTGTATCTTGTTATTTCATAATATAATTATTTGATTTTAAATTGTTTCAAGTCCAGTGAATTAGCGAAACACATTCATAGTCATGCTTTGAAGACATAAAAATTACCTTAACAAATTCTACTATGTGTGCAACTCTTTCCTAAGTAGATTGCAATGGCATACAATCATAACAGATATTGGGAAAATTTATTTGTTATATCTTGGTTGTCCCCCAAGTTCATTGTTCTCAACTTTCAGTAGAATGCAAAGCACCAGAAAAAATGTTTTGTTCTTTTTTTTTTTTTAAATGTAAACCCCAAACACGAGAGGTATTAGAACCTATAGTACTTAGTACTGTGCTTGGGTTGGAGGTTGAGAAGACGAAAGAAGACATTTGTTGACATTGTACTTGAACTTCTGTAGACTGTAATTTTCAGGAAATACGTATGAAGAAGGTTGTTCCAAAAAACGGCAGTTGAAGGAATAAAAGAGGAAGGTGAAAAGTTGGTTCTGTGAGTCTGAAGTTGGACAGTAAATGGATGTTGGCAGGTGGCTGCATGTGTTCGAACTGTTTTGATTTTTTTTTTTTTTTTTTTTTGATTTGGTAGTTGTTGGCGCATCGGCTTCTATGGCCATATTGCACCTCCCAAGGTTTTTGCAGTACTTTGATCCAAGCCCGAGGCGGGAATCGAACCCGCGACCTTTGGGTTGCCGGGCAGGTACTTTACCCACTCGGCTAGCCCGGTCGGCGAACTGTTTTGAAAGAGAGAGCGGGAATTATAGAAGCCAATTCAGAAGAGCAGTGCCCGTTGAAGTATCTGTAGAAGAGGCATGCAGCAGAAACAGTACATCTATGAGATAGCGAGTGGAGAAACTCTGTTAGAGATGAATCATTAATTAACCTAACTGCCCTCTTCTGAATGGAATCAAGAAGCCTGAGAGAGGTTTTGGGGGCACCATCCCAGATGTGGGAACAATATTCCACGGTAGGGCAGATTTGCGATTTATACAGAGTGAGCAGCTATTTGGAAGAAAAGTAATGCCAAGAGCAAAAGAGAAAACCAAGTTTTTTAGATGCAGAGGAAGCAATATTTGTAATGTGCTTGTGCCAAGAGAGATTAGAAGTCAGGATAATCCCCAAAAGAGATATATAATTTTGCCTAGAAATCAGTGTCAGCAAAGATAATCATAGGAGCAGAAGAATCCTTTTTTGTGAGATTTAAGACAAGACTGAGTTTTAGAAGGGTAGAAATCAACTAAGTTGTCTTTGCCCCACTGGAGAATTACCTGAAGATCGGCATTTAAGGAATTGTTAGCAGATTTTCGAGAAGTTGAAACTGATTGAGCAGGGCAAGGTTTCTCAAAACAGAAAGTGGAATGCAATGTGCTATCATCGGCAAAACTCTGGATAGGATTTCCAGTAAATGGAAGAAGGTCATTATTATACAGGAGGAAAAGAGTGGGGGAAAGAACTGAACCTTGGGGGACACTGGTCTTCTAACTTCTCCACCAATGCCGGTGACCCCCAAGGTTCAGTTCTTTCCCCCCACTCTTTTCCTCTTGCATAATAATGACCTTCTTCCATTGACTGGAAACTTGAAACTTGTTTAGAAGACCTTTATGCGAGACACGATCGAAAGCCTTTGAGATGTCAAGAGCAACTACTTGTGTTTCACCGAACCTTTCCATTGAATTACTCCATAAATGGGTAACATAAGCCAGAATATCACCAGTGGATCGACACTGACGGAATCCATACTGGCGATTGTTGATCAGATGGAAGGTTTGTAGGTAGTTTAAGAGTTGGCGGTTAATTGATTTCTCCATTACTTGAGAAAGAGTAGAAGTAATTTCAATGGGACGATAATTGGATGGGAGGGATTTGTCACCCTCTTTGGGAACTGGCTGGATATGAGCAAATTTCCAAGCAGAAGGAAAAACACCTTTGGAATAAGAAAATGAAAAAAGGCAACTTAGAAGAGGAGTAAGTTCAGGAGAATACCATCAGGACCTGGAGCTTTCTTAGCATCAAGATTCGTCAAAATCCTTTTGACGGAAGACCACAGGATGTATTGAATGGACCGTGTTGGGAATGGTGGGAAGTGTTTTACCAAGATCATTAATACATGAGTTGGAAAAAATGGGATGCTAGGAGGTCAGCTTTATCCTTGGCTGAAGTGACAACAGAACCATCTGGTTTGGACAGAGGTGGAAGCAGAGATGTGCAAAAGTTGCGGCCAATAGCTTTGGCAAGAGACCAGAATGCTCGGCTACCATTAGGGCAAGAAGCAAGTTTTCTACTCTTAGCTTGTTCAAACTCTAGTTTGGACTGATTAATAACTGGTTTACCAATGTTGCGAGCTTTGGTGTAGGCAGAAAATGAAACTGAAGAATTAGAAACAAGCCAATTACGATATGCAACATTCTTCTCTTGAACAGCCTTAGAACATTTATTGGAAAACCAAGGTTTAGATAAGGGACGAGATTTTAAAGTGGAGTGTGGGATAAAGGATTCCATTCCTGCAAGAATAATTTCACTGACATGATCTGAGCAAACGTTGACATCAGAACTTTTGAAACAGTAATCCGACCAAGGAAAAGAAGAAAAGAAGTTTCGCAGGTCATCCCATTTTGCATTCTTGTAATGCCAAACAACATGAGGTTGGGAATAGCCATGAGATAAAGGTTGCATTGGAGAAGAGACAATCACCAAGTTGTGATCTGAATTGCCTAAAGGACCTATCACTTCGACCGTGTACTTAGAAGGGTTGTTTGTGAGAAAAAGATCAAGCATATTCGCTGTATGATTAGGATTGTCCGGTATTCTTGTAGGTAAATGAACAATCTGTGTAAGGTCATTAGTAATTGTAAAATCCTCAGCATCTCGACCAGCTGGGTCGGTGTGACTAGAAAACAGAAGCTAGCTGGAGTTGTGAACATTAAAATCACCAAGGAAAATTACCTCACTGTTAGGAAAGTTGGACTGGAGGAAGTCAAAGAACTCCAAGTGATTAGTGGAGTTGGGAGAACAGTAGAGACAAAAGATGAATTTGACACAATGAGATTGAGAGATTTTAAGCCAGAGAAGATCAAAGAGAGGAGATTCTAAATTGCCAAGTCTCTGACAGGGAATATCAGAGCGGGCATGTGCACAAGTACCACCTTTGAGGCGAAAGGAATCATACAGCAAATAATTTGGGCATCTGAGATGAGCAGTAGTTGAATCAACCGATAACTGAGATTCTCTAAGAAAAAGTACATGGGGTTTGGCAGACTGCAAGTGAAAATGCACATCGTTGAGATTAGAATTGAGACCATGTATATTTGTGAAATGAATTAGGAAGTGTTTGGGAGGTTTAGATCTTTTTCACAGATAAGTTTGCTCTATTAGTTTGACTATTCATGGTGTATTCAATGGTAAGAAAAAGTGGGTAGGAAATGCTGTATGAAGTAATGGAATTTTTGGATATGGCGTACACATGGTAAGAATATACTCAGATCCTTGGCATAACATGGCCTCAACAGTGCTCCCCGCATACACACTACTCGGACTCCTTCCAGTCACTATCTGGCAGAGTAGAGGTAGCATGATTATACACTTGCTGATCCGGAAGCCTCCTAGACAGTTACCAATAGGTTTGGTCCGGTGTACTAACTAGCGGCCAGCCTACGAACACTGTTTTAGAGCTGTACCCTTGAAATGTAAGGAATATTGGAATTCGCCACAATGTTCATCATAACTTCAAAAGTCATCAATCATACTGCATGATGGAAGAGATAGGGAAGGGTTGACCGGAACTTAGCTCTAGAGACTAAACATGGGCTCCACCACTTCAAGCCTCCAATAAGCAAAGTGGTGGTATTACACTGGTTGATGAGAGTCATCTACCACCTAGTACTGCCTGGTAACATAGAGGGATGGCATTCCTCCATGTGGTGTGGGTGCCACACCTTGACCCCTGTTTACGTTGGTTCACACCTGGGTGGTCACCCACCATGTACTTGTGCATGGAGGTTATACCCAGGATTACTAACAGTCCCGCCATCGTGAAGGTGCAAGCAGAGGATTTGGCTCTCACAGACCATCCGAACTTTGTCGAAATTGGTCTACTTGACTTTAGTGTCACCTGAATATCAGTTCCATCAGTGTTTTAGACTCCCAGGTAGCAAGTACAGTTTGTCTGGCATATCATCTGGCATGTGCTGTAATTTTAATGTATAATAATATTTTATTAGCTTAAAAATGATCCAGAAAATGAAATTAATAAGATCTCACTTGTATTTCCACAGAAAATCCTTGTAAATAAATTATTTAAAAATTTCAGAATCCCAAGTGATGAGTACTTGTGGGGCACTGGTTGAGAAACAGTGCTCTAGGTGACCAAAATAAGGTATGGTTATCAATAGAGAATCCATCTTTTTTACTCTTTGAAGTCTAGTCGATGACAAAGAGATTTTCCATGTTTTATTTTTACAAAATAATATTAAAGCTGCAATAAAACTTGGAATTTTTTTTAAAAAAAATTTTAAAATGAGTTAATGTTGTTTTCTGGATGTAAGAATCTTTCAGTAAGATTCCAAAGAAATACAACATAAAATTTCAGTAGACATATATACAAGATTCCATGTATTGCAAAATCTGAAAATGATAGCCTGTTTGGCTCTAGTAATCTATGTAGATGTGATTTTTCAATTTCAAGCAGCGACAAATGCGATGCTATTACATTTATTATTATTATTATTATTGTTGTTGTTGTTGCTGCTCTTATATTATTTCTCCCTGATTGGGGGATTCCACTCTGTGACTGGTACTTCTACCAAGTACACAGGGTGGTTGTAATGTCTGGTGTTACTGTGTGTCGAGGAAATCTCTGACTATCCTAGGTATTCAGGATTACAACTTTCTGGAGTTCCTTATAGGTGTTCTCTTTGAAACCTATTGCTGCTAGGCTGCTATGTAGAGTCTTTGGTACCATACCAGTGGTTGACATGACGATCGGGATTGTTGATACTTCTTGCATAAGCCACATCTCCTTGATCTCATGTCTCAGGTTCGTGTACTTCCTAATTTTTTCCAGATGAGTTTTCTGTCATTGCTAGTGTTCGGCACCGCTATGTCAATCAGATAAGTAGCCTTTTCCATCTTGTGCACAAGGGTTATGTCCAGTCTGTTGTGTGGGATGATCTTATCAGTTATTATGGCGCCGGTCCCAGTACAGCTTGTGGGTTCGGATCTCTAGTACGGCCTGGGGTTTGTACTTGTAGTATGGTACACTTACTTTGGTCAACTGCTATTTCCTCACTAGCTTCTGATGTATTATCCTGGCTACCTGGTCGTGTCTATGAGTGTACTCAGTCTGGGTGATCCCCTTGCACCCTGCTGTGATGTGTTGGATCGTTTCTGAGGCCAGCTGGCATCGTCGACATATGTCATCTGACATTCCGGGCTCCTTTGCAATGTATCTTCTACAGTTTCTGGTGTTGATTACCCGGTCTTGGATGGTCAACATGAATCCTTCAGTCTCAGGGAAGAGCGTCTCACTTGTGAGCCATGCATTGGAAGCAATATTATCAATGTGATCTTGATGGAGGTCATTGTTGTGTCTGCCATAGAGTGTCTTCTTTGCCCATCTTTCTAACTTCATTTCTTGGACCATCTGGATGGGAAGGGTTTCCTCGCTTAGGTTGAATGGGGTATACCACTTATCTATCTTCCTTATGGCCTAGCGGAGTGGTGCTGTGTTGTTCTTGAAGTAATCCTTCAGGTTAACTATCTCTGTTTTCTGTTGTTCTATCAGGCCCCTTTCTCCCTCTTTCCGAGGTATTGTTATTCTCTCCATTGCTGACTTCAGGTGATGTTGGTGACTCTTGGTCATCATTGTCCTTGTCTTGTTTCATAGCTTCGATCTCTTTACCAGTCAGCAGCTGATAGTTTCGGCCAACTAATTTTCCCTGGTGCAGTGTGTGGATCTTGCATTTTTCTAGACCAAATTCCATCCTGATGTCCTTGCTGAATTCTTCAGTGATCCAGAGTAGTTGCTGGAGTTGCTTCTCGGTTGCCGTGTAGAGCTTGATGTCATCCATGTACATCAGGTGGGTGAGGGTGTACAGGTTCTTTCTTCCTTCTTTGAGGTTATATCCATACTTGCTGCCGTTGAGCATGGTGGATAGCAGGTTGAGTGCTAAACAGAACCATTGTGTGATGTTCTCGACCTTAATTCTGGTACTTCATTTTGCCATTGTTGCTGCTAGGAAGTTTGTCACTGTTGGATTGACCTTGTAGATCTTCAGAATCTCTATTAGCCAGCTATGAGGTATGGAGTCGAAGGCCTTGCAGTAATCGATGTAGGCCGTGTGTGGGTTGCCGTGCTTCTTGAAGGCTTGCTCCATACCTGCGGAATCTATGGTTAATTGCTCCTTGCATCCTCTCTGCTGTTCTGCCCTTATTTTCTAACTCTCTAAGTGGTCTGATATCTTCTTAGTTATGCAGCTGGTCAGGATCGTGTACATAGCTGGGAGGCATGTGATTGGCCTGTATTTTGCCGTGTTTCTTGTATCTTCATCTTGAGGCTTCAGATATGTGACTCCTTCAGTGAGAAACTTCGGGATTGTCTCTGGGTGCCTTATCATTTGAGTGAACTGCTCTGCTAGGTGCTCGTGTGTGTGTGTGTGTGTGTGTGTGTGTGTGTGTGTGTGTGTGTGTGTGTGTGAGCTTCTTGTACCAGTAGTTGTGGATGTTATCAATTCCCGGGGTTGGTTCGCCAGTTGTGGGTGTTCCTGATCGACTGTTTTACTTCTTCTTCTTCTTGAATCTCCCACTCTCATCTCTTGTATGTCCTTCGTTTTCTTCTGTTCTACTATCATCCAGGGTGCTCTGCTGTTATGTCTTGCTTCACTGCTCTAGATATTTCCCCAGAACTCTTCGATCATCTTCTTCTCGGGTGGTCTGTTTCCTGCTTTCTCATGTTCACCCAGTTTCCTGTAGAAGGCTCTTTGATCCTCATCGAAGATTTGTTGCTATCATTATTATTAATAATATTATTATTATTATTATTATTATTAATAATATTAGCCATATGGTGCAAGGAAGCCTGAGGCTTATGCTGCACCAGCCAAAAAAAAAAAAAAATTTTCTTTTGAATTACCCTGAGAGAGAGGGAAAACAAGAGTCAGACGTAGAAGAGAATCACCAAGAAAGAGAAGAATGATGATATCCAGCTCAGGACCCTGGATGTGCCAAGCCCATACTCACCAGATGTGAGCCCCTGGGGTATTTTTGCCACAGCTTGAAATTGAATTTTTCATGTGTTTGAAAATTAACATTTTTACATTAAATTAACAATTCTATGCACCGTGTGTTTTCCTTTGTTTAAAAATTAACATTTTCAAACAAAGCAAAACACACAGTGCATAGAAAGAAATAAAAAATTGTATGTAGCATTTTGTGACAGTCATGTCATGTGTGCCAAATGTTTATTTGCATCTATTGTCATAGAACATAAGGGTCTTCTGAGTTGTCCTGATCATGGAAGCACGGTGTTCAGCAATATATATTTTGTTGGAGAACAAAAGCAACAGGCATTATATTGCACAGATAAGAAATGAAAAGGTAGCAATGGTTCTGAAAATGGGCCATTTTTCTCTTGCTGCAGATGGTAGTAATGAAAGGGATTCTAAGCTGGTGGGAGATGGGGAGGGCCCACACAAGCTGTGTAAAATTTTTAGGGATTATCGAAATTTCTTGAATTAGTTTGTTAAAATTTAATAGATTATTTTAATTGAGGATAACCCTTAACTAAAATCTTTCTTAAGCAAGTCCTAAGTAGCAAACTTGCAGCACACATTCTTGACTATATCCTGTTGTGGTGACTTTTCCTAATCACAATAAATTCACTAAATCAAAAACAGTTTGCTCACAATGCCAACATTGGAAGATAACTCTATAGGGTACATTGAACAACTTCCTTTTAACAAATTGTTAGATTCCTTCAATAAACCATGGGGAACTCATTGTTAATTGTCTGTCTGTTATGATATGCCTAAAAACTGGAATAATATTGGTATTAAAAGAGGAGATTGAGAACTTGCTGGTAATAGGTTGCCTTTGTCATCTTATCAATTTATGTTCTGAAAAGGGAGCTGGCTGCCTTCCTGTGAAAGGGATGAATATTTGGCGAACATTTAGTACTACCTAAAGAGTACTAAAAGGAAAGATCAGTTTAAACTGTTTCAATGGGGGCAGACCACTGAGGTAAAAATGATTTTTAACATCTGTATACACATTAGCTGTCTTTACTTTGTTTTGTAGCTAGACTGGTAGAACATTGGCAAACTTTGACAAGCCTATATTTATAGGAGAGATTCAAAAGTACAAGTGATCGCTAGTCAGTGATTCATGTTCAAATCCAGTTCATGATCCAATAGTTTGAAAGAAAAAAAAATTGATGCAAGAAAAAAAAAAAAGAATTCTTGAATTGCCAACTTCTGGTGACAGCAACCCTAGCAATCCACCAAACCAAGCCAAGCAAGATGAGAATTCTGGGAATGTTATCACCATTCATGCTGAAAGTCTATTTGTATTCCTCTCTTCTGGCTTGCCCCTCGACATGAGCACCTGTACATCGTTAGGGGGGCCTCCCAGCGACATCACTGGGCTGGCCCTCCAGATTAACATCACTGGAATCCAATGCCCACAGCCTAGGCTATCATCATAGGAATCCGGCGTGTTTGCGGTGCGCTGCGACTAGCTGGTAAATTTTAATAACCGGCTCACTAAAAAAAAAAAAAAAAAAAAAAAAAAAACAAGACCAAGAATGTGTTTATTTATTTATTGTAAATTTTACTGATTTACAACAATTAGGAAATACAAAAATTTCAAAAAATAATAAAATATTCATTTTTTTTTATTGTAATTTCCATATAGCCAGTTGATCCTCACAAAATGTTTTTGTTAACTTTTGCTGAGCTCTTGTATCCGTAGCCAATATATGATTATGATTCAACCATGATTTGACAAATGGAGTAGCATCCCAGTTTGCTAACTCTTTTCCCAATAAATTTATCATCATTAAATCTGATATTTGATCTAATGTTAAACTGCTTCTCACCCTCGTACATGCATTTATACGAGAGTGAGAACTCCTTTTGTCCTCTCTTTCACCACTTCAGTATCATGCAGTATCTTCATTGATGAACTCTGTGCCTATCACACTAGCTCTGGATTTCATTATTGAACTTTCTATCATGCCTTTCTTAATGAGGGCTGTTCAATCAAGAAGGATCATTTTTCATGAACAACTGTACTGCTTGCTATTTCAAACTTAGCTGTGGAGTTTATGACCAAACCAAACCAAGTTCTATCACAGCAACTGGAATAAATTTTGACTTCTTTTGTTTTTTTAATGGAAATCCCACACATGAATGGTATTAGCACCTACAGTATTTAGTACCATGTGTGGGTTGAAGGTTGAGATGATGAAAGAAAATACTTATTAACATTACACTTGAATTTCTGTAGATTATAATTTTCAGAAAATATGTGTGCAGGGAGAGGTTGCTGCAGAAAATAGAAGTTGGAGGAAGTAAAAAGAGGAAGAAAAGTTGTTTTCCATGAGTTTGAAGTTGGACAGAAAAAGGATGCTAATTTGTTGTGGCACATGTTTGGAGTGGTTTAGGAGAGAGATAGAGAGGGGGATTATAGAAACCAATTCAAAATAGCAGTGCCCAAAAATATTCATCTCTCTCTCTCTCTCTCTCTCTCTCTCTCTCTCTCTCTCTCTCTCTCTCTCTCTCTCTTGAAGAATTCTACCTTCTACCTGCTTTTTCCTTTTATTATAACATATGTAAGGAATTTTTGTTAAATTTAGCCCAGTTTTCTTTCATTAGGGACATCCCATGCTAATTGATATTGGAAAAACTTAGCCGCTACTTACTTAGAACACCATGCACCAAAGAACTAAACTTATGTAAATTTCCAAACAGTGATATTTTTGTGTAACAGGGAACTGTCACAATTCTAACTAAAAGCAAACTGAAGTAAACACATTCCCATCAATAGTGCACATTTGTAAAATCTTACATCTGTATTGGTCAGCATGAAACTTCACTATCGACATACCTTCTGTGGGAAATGGGTGGTTATGGTTTCAGTGTCTCCTCTCTAGACAAATTTCATTTCCATTAATATTAATCTCCAAATAAAATCTAAGAATAGTATTTTTTTTTTTTAAGAATAAATAACTGACAAGAATACAGTTTCTGAACAAAAAGGGAATTATATCATTGGTTAATGTTAATGTAGGTTAATATAAATGGACTTGCACAGTATACTTAAACAGATAAGTCTTTCTACTGAGAATTTGACTTTGATGATTAATTATAACTATCAAAACTGTTGAACATAATTCAAAATCTCCATTGTATCCTCTATTAAATCACAGTTTCATAAATTTTAGATTACTTAATGGAACTAAAACTTTAATAGCTATAATATTCAGGAAATAGCTTATTTAGGAAAACTAACTTTCAAAATCAAAGTTTATTTTGATATAACTTTTTTTTCCTGTAATAGTTTGTAAATTTAATTTTTATAATAGTATAAATATAATTTTTTTAAAAGTTACTTTCTGTGATATCTAGTAAATTTAACAATGCTTGTGACAAGATCCGCCTTGAACACTTCATCAGAGGGTATCAAGACTCATATAGAAATAGCTGATGCTGATTTCCTGATGAATCATGATTTCATCGATTACAGAACCTGCGACATGTATTCCAAGGTTGACCTAGTGGATAATCTTAGCTAACCTGGCAGTTCTTATCTTTGTCACCATTGTACGGAGTGTATGGCCCCAAGAGCCAAGCGATTTATAGTGCGATTTTCTAGTGTTTTTCTAGAGCGAGTACAAGTGCTTTCATAAACCCTCCACCCCTAGCAATGTTACTTCTTTCCTCTCTAGCAATGTCACTGCTTCACCTGCTAGCAACATCACTTCTTCACCCACTAGCAATGTCAATGCTTCACCTGCTAGCATCGTTACTGCTAACCTAGCTTGCAATATTACTGCTGTCTCCATTAGCAATGTACTGCTTTCTTATTTTTCTGATCATATGGTCACTGGTTGACACCGCTCCTGCCTCTACGTGGCAAGGCTGGTAACCTGGGAGAAGAAAGTCCCTCTCTCAGGGCTAAAAGGAACAACAATGGATTGCAAAGATTATCCACCACTAGAGCCAACAGGCTCTCAACATACTGACACCCGTAGAAGGAATGATCTTAGTCCCACAAAAAGAATGAAAATAGATTCTAGCAAATCAGAACCCTCAGCTTTTCTGATAATGCATTCATTATCATCTCAACCAGTAAGCAAATTGTCTCCCTTTGTCATTCAGAGATATCTTGAAAATTCAACAGGTACACCAAAAATGGTGAAAACTCCAGTCAGGAGATCTGTTTATTGAAACTGTCATCTATAAGCAGAATCCCAAACAAAGTCCCGCCACATAATACACTGAACTCCTGAAAATGAGTGATAAGTGAGTGGGTGGGAAAGATTTATTGAAAGTCCCCAAAGAGGAGATAGTTACGGAATTACAAGAGCAAAAAGTAACACAAGCAAGGCAAATAAGAATAACTCTAGTACCTTCCACCTAACAATATCTACACGTTGAAAGAATTAGAAGATCTTATAAAAAAAATACCATCTTCTTTTTGTCTTCTTGGTGACTTCAATGCACATCATCCTCTGTGGGAATCTCCCCACATGGATAATAGAGGACACTTGATAGAAAATATCCTAGACCAACTGAACCTAACGTTGCTGACTGGTCATAACACTTACATTCACTTCTCCACGGGCTCTGGCGCCTCCGTAGCCAGGTGGGAAGGAGCAGCAGTGCGTAGCACACGCTTATTGATTAGACCACCACCAAATACTGAGGATGCGGAAAGGTCAGGGAATGACCACCGCATATCCCGGAGCAATATGGCCTTAGTTGCTAATGCTTCTAAAAAAAAAACAAAAAAACCAAACCACGGGTTCTGTGTCAGCAATTGACTTATCTATATGTTCCCCTCAATCATTTCCTATTATAGATTGGGCAGTTTTAAATGAACTGCACAACAGTGATCATTTCCCATAATATGCAGAATTCAAACAATGCAATTGCCATGCCCTGATCATTGGGTAATATGGAAATTTTCTAAAGCAGATTGGGAAAAGTATTCTGCCTCCATCTTCTTTTATTGCCAATTGATATGACTAGCATCCATTGATGATGTAACTGAGCGCATTACTAAGCAAATACTGGCAGCATCTTCTGAAGCAATACCACAGTCTTCTGCTTTCAAACACAGAAACCTAAAACACTGGTGGAATGATGCTTGTACCATAGCAAAAAGGGAAAGAAATAAAGCCTGAAATCTGTTCCTTAAGATTCCAACCACAGGCAACCTAATTCAGTTTAAAAGACTTAAGACAAAGGTACAACAAATTAGAAGAAAAGCCAAAAAAATTCATGGATACAGTTTGACTCCTCTATCACAAAGGATACCAGCAGTCTAATTATTTGGAAAAAAATTTGACAACTAGATGGAAAATATCTTCACTACAAGAAATAGCTAATGCACTAGCAGAGACTTTTTCTGAAACATCTGCCACTACAACTTATGATGCCTGTTTTCTACAAATCAAAGCCTCAGCAGAAAGATACAAGATAAATTTCCAAACTACTCGGTCTCTTGGCTACAATCAACCTTTTGTCTTTTTGAACTTCAAACAGAATTAAATAGATCACCTAATAGCACTGCTAGAGCTGATGGAATCTTTTATGTAATGCTGAAACATCTAAACAATTCAGATTTGAATTTAAATAACTTTCTTTAACCCTATGTTTTTTCAAGGTACATACACCGATGAGCCAAAATATTATGACCACCTACCTAATATGGCGTTAGTCTTCCATGTGCAGACAAAACAGCTCGTACCCGGTGAGGCATGGCCGCTACAAGATTTTTAAATGTGTCTTATTGTATCTGGTACCAACACGTAACCAGCAGAATCTTTAACTCCTGTAAGGCCTGTGGTTGAGACGCTGCAGATCGGAGTTGCTGTTCCAACACAAACCACAGATGCTCGATGGGATTGATGTCTCAGTAATTTGGAGGCGAGGGCAATAACTGGAAGTCTTCCTAATGTACCGCAAACCAGTCTCAAACAATCTGGGCAGTGTGGCATGGCACATTATCCTGCTTAAAGACGGCTCAGCCAGAGGGGAAGACCATTGCCATGAAAGGGTGTACCTGGGCAGCAATGATGTTTAGGTAGGTGGTAGATGTCAGAGTGCCTGGCACATGGATGACTAGACCCAGGGTATCCCAGCAGAACATCGCAGGCGCCATCACTTCCCAAGGTAATTGATGCACATGTACCCAGCCGTCCACATGGTGCAACAAGAAATGTGATTCATCGGACCAGACAACCATCTTCCAATCACTCAAGGTCCAGTTTTGATGCTCACGTGCCCATTGTAGGCACTGTCTCTGGCGAACCGTGGTTAATATGGGCACTCAGAGCATCCTGCATCAGCGCAGCCCCATTTTCACCAGGGTTCTATGTACTGTGTTGTGACACATTATTCCCATCACCAGCATTCCAGCCGACCGGGCTAGCCGGGTGGGTAAAGTGCCTGCCTGGCAACCCAAAGGTCGCGGGATTCGAACTTGTGGCACTCTTCTGTTGCCACGTACCATCCGGGAGAGCCTTCCAAATCAAAGAGAAACCAGAAGCATGGAATTCTAGCTACAGGAAAAACAGACAGGAAGAGGTTGTACTAGCAAGATTACATATAGGACACACACCTAACCCATATGTACCTGCTCATGGGGGATGACCCACCTCTGTGCATGCACCGTTCATCACCACTCACTGTCAGACATATACTCCTAGATTATATGCATTATGCTCATATCAGAAAAAAGTGCTTTCCTTTAACTGTCAGGATTACAAGCACCTATGTCAGTTGTCCATATTATTGGAAATAATGCAAATCTAAATGAGCTATTTAGCTCTCTCAAGCAAATAAGAATATATGAATTGCTATGATGCAAAAATTGGACCAATTAATTACATAAAATTATAACATAAGAATAGGCACGTTTTGGTCCCAGTTGCTCTTGTGCCCTAAAACATCCATACCAATACAGAGTGTAACGATCTAAAGTTGAAATTTGGTGCATTGCTAAAAGAATTTGAGTCACTAAAAAACAGGTGCCTTCCCTAGAGAATAATGTAACTGGGAGGTCGTCAGATACTCAACACTATAGTAACCTACCAAGTAATGCACTCCTGATTTGGGCCACAGAGCAGAATAACAAGTGCATACTGCGCTGATTCAGAAGGACTTAGTTCTGTTAGGTTGTTGTTATTGTTGTTGTTGTTATTTGGTTTTTAGGAGTATTAGCAGCTAAGGCCATTTGCTCCGGGAATATGCGGTGGTCATTCCCTGACCTTTCAGCATCCTCCGTATTTGGTGGTGACGGGCTCGAACCCCGAGTCTAATCAAGAAGTGTGTGCTACGCACTGCTGCTCCTTCCCACCAGGCTACAGAGGCGCCTAGTTCTATTAGGAGACTGCATTGTCAGGGAAACAGGAAATATTTTTTGCAATAAGGATAGGTGGACTAGAACCAGGCTACTTCTGCCGGAAGCAACAATTAATGATATTACCAACAGATTGTCAGATTTTAAGGGGAGTAAAGAGAATATTATTATTCATGTGGGCACTAGTAATATTAAGCATGCACAATCTGACTATTTGTTAGACAAATATAGGACCATGCTAAATAAATGCCACAATTTAGGTCAGAATGTCTGTATCTGCAATTCTGCCCAGGCACGATAGGAGGGATTATATGCTGAAAGCCTTGGATTAACTCAAGACTTGAAGGACTCTTCAAGACTTTTGGGGGAAAATTTTTATCAGCTTGGTTCGTACTTGTAGGTAGAAGGAATCTGTTTTGTAGAGATAGAATACATTTAAACAAAGGTGATGCAAGGGTTTTTGTCAGTATTATTGAGGATACCTTAAAGGATCAGGAAAACTGCTAGTTTAGGGGAAGAGTAATGTAGACGTGTTTATCTAATGATATTGGTCACAATAATGCTTGCATATACCTCAAGAGTTCTTGTTTGTTACTGCAAAAGATCATAATAGCAAGGTGCTTTGTGGGCAGAAATTTCAAATCAGTGAGTAACCAATGACAGGGAAGCAAGCTTAAATAAATTCAAGGGGTGTGTCAGGGCAGTTAAATATACAAGAACATTAAGTCTTAATTCTTTATACAGTAATGTCAAAAGTGTTGTCAGTAAAACGAGTGAATTTGAACTGCTGGTTAGGACAAGTAACGCTAACGTAATAGGGCTTGCAGAAACATGGTGCCACTCAGAGATAGGAGATGATGTGTTTCAGCATTGTATGCACAATGTATTTAGGAAGGATAGGATAGATAAAAGGGGTGATGGGGTCATGGGGTCATGCTTCTTATCAAAAGCAGCCTGAGCACAACGAAAGCTTTCCCGGATTCAGAAATTTCGCATGGTAGTATACAATCTGTAAGGTGCGAGCTAGTTGGAAGTAAAGATACAATGAGAGTGGGAGTAATCTACAGGCCAGGTGATTGTGATTGTGAACATTATGATGAGAGCCTCTACATGCAAATGGAATGAGCAAGTAAACATGAATGTCTTATTATGGGTGATTTTAATTTGCCTCTAATTGATTGGAGCAAATGAGAAGGAAACTCAACTTGGGGGCAAAATTTTTAAATCAACTAGATGATTCTTATTTGTTTCAAAATGTCAGGGAAAGTACTAGGGAAACGAATATTCTAGATCTGATCATCACTCATAAACCAGATGACATTATAGGGCTGACAGTACATGAACCAGTAGCAGGAAGTGATCACAGAGTTCTACGGTGGACGATGAAGAGAGACATAGCAGTAGTTAAAGGCAAAGGAATGGGTTATAATTTCAGGAAATTGAAAAATTATGATGGCTTAAGGTGCTATAGCCTCTATTAACTGGGCCAGGGGCTTTCCTAGGGTATGTGGTGCCCTGGTGCTAATCGCAATTTGGCAACCCCCTTTAAAATTTCTTCATATGTGTATGTAAGTTTCAGGTTTTCAGTTGCCCTTTGAACGTTGGCACCTGAGTGCTGTACAACCCTTGCAACCTCAGGACAGCCCACCCCTTAACTGGGCAGATATCTCACATAGGCATCTATGTTTTGATCCTGCAAAGTGTAAGGTATTAACACCTGGGGAACAGTAACCCCAAAATGACTTATACACTTGGTGAATTAAAGTCAGTAATGGAAGAAAGGGACTGGGAAGTTACATCGATGATTTATCAAACATTTACTAGTAATCCCATTATACGAGACTATTGTTAGACCACACTTGGAATACTGTGTTCAGGTATGGAGACTGCACCTAAAAAAAGATATTGAGCCTCTTGAAAGGGTCCAAAGATGCCTGGTGAGATCGGCAAAAGGCTTCAATATGAGGAAAGACTTTGAATATGTGGGTTGCACAGCTTGGAAACTAGGCACTTTAGAGGAGACTTCATTGAGGTGTTTAAAGTTCCGAGAGACAAGTAAAATGAATGAGAACAAAGTTTTCACAGTTATAAATGATTCTAGAACTAGGGGCCATTCAATTCTAGAGGAAATTCAAGTTTCTGGAGGGTGGAGGATATGCTTAGACTGAACTTTAGGAAGTTTTATTTTAGCCACCGAGTTATAAATTACTGGAATAAGTTACCTACATGAGTAGCAGAGACTGACAGTTTCCGGAAATTGAAAGGTCAGGTGGATAGTTACATCCAGGAGGTGGGGAATGGACAGGTTGTCTATTTCCTTTTCTTTTATTATTTATTTATTTAATTTTTTATTATTATTATTTTACTTTTCTTTTTTTTTTTTTTTATTCTCGCTGGTGCAACATAAGCCTTAGGCTTCCTTTGGCCATTACTAGTACAAATACTAAATCATTAACATTAATGTCAATATCGTTTAAAACTACAGTCTCTTGTACTTTTAAACATAGGATCAAATGAATCGGAAAAAACAGAATTCATGGCTTGAACATGACTTGGCTTGCCAGTTTCCTTATCATGTATCTGCATAAGCAGGCAGTTCAAATAGTATCATAACCATGACACTATTTGAATTAGCATTAGTAGAGGCATATGATGCAAGAAAGCAAGCTTATGCAGCATCAGCCAAAAAAAAAAAAAAAAAAACACGCTCCCATTTCACCCCTTCGTTCGTTCCAAATACCTGTCCAGCTCAGCCTTAAATTTATTTAGGCTATCAACTTCCACAACAAAGGATAGAAGTCTGTTCCACCAACCAACTACCCACTGGCTAAAGGCAAACTTCCGCACATCTATCCTACAACCATCTTAACTCAGTTTGAATTTATGCCCTCTCAGGCGATTATTCTGCACGAGAGGAAGAATCCCATCAGCACTGAGCATGCTCAAACCATTCAAGCCCTTATACACCTCAAACAGATTACCTCGCAGATGCCCAGTCTCCAGACACTGTAATTTGCAAAACTTAAGCCTTTCTTCGTAAGAGCAACCCTTTGTTCCATCCACTAATCTCGTTGCCCTTTTCTGTACTCGTTCCAAAAGCTCTACAACCTTCTTAAAATGAGGCCTCCAGACCTGTATACAGCATTCAAGGTGAGGCCTCACCATTGCCTTATACAATGGGATAATCACTTCCTTATCCCTACTAGAAAGATTCCTGTATACCATTGACAAGACACCATGAGCTACTCTTGCAGACTGTCTGCACTGCTCAGAAAACTTTATATCTGCCTGCACAATTACCCCCAGGTCCTTTTCGTTCTCTACCACTATCAGTGTAGTACCACAGAGTTGATATGTTACTCCGGTATTACTGCTTCCCATATGTAGTACTTTACATTTATCAATGTTAAACTTCATTTGCCACCTCTCAGCCCATCTGCTCAACTTTTCTAGATCCTGTTGCAGCAGCGTACCATCATTAGTGTCCTTAACAATTCTGCCAACCTTCATATTGTCTGCAAACTTGGACATTAAGCTTGATACACCATCATCGATATCATTTATAAACACAGAAAACAACAATGGACCCAACACTGAACCTTGAAGGACTCCACTAATAACATCATTAGTCCACAATGAGCAGTGTCCATTGATTACCACTCTGTCTTCTCCCACTCAACCATCTCTTTATCCATAGCAGCAATTTGCCTCCAATGCCACACTTCTCCAATTTGTTCAGCAGTCTTCCATGTGCAACAGTATGAATAGCCTTTCTAAGATCCAAGAGGCGCCTCCGTAGCCAGGTGGGAAGGAGCAGCAGTGCATAGCACACGCTTCTTGATTAGACCGGGGTTCGAGCCCGTCACCACCAAATATGGAGGATGCGGAAAGGTCAGAGAATGACCACCGCATATCCCGGAGCAATATGGCCTTACTTGCTAATGCTCCTAAAAACCAAAGAACACACACACACACCTTCCCTGAGTCCAAAGAAGCTCTCAAAATTTGCTAAAGATTTTGCTTACTTCCTTTGCTGCATCCTTTAATATAACTGGATAGATCCCATCAACCCTGGGTGCTTTTTTTATGTTTCTCTTCAACAATTTCTCCTCCACTTTCCTCTCAGTTATTACAAAATCAACTAGCTCACTGCCAGAGTTTAACTCACCTCTGGCATTCCCCTCCCTGAATAACTCCTCATGTGTGAATGTAGATGCAAAATACTCATTTAGTTTGTTAGCCACCTGAACAGGATCATCATATCTGAGGAAGAGGGTTTCCTGTGCGGACGTGCCTTTCTGCCGCTCTTGGAACAGAGAAGTTTTTTCTGATTTATTTTCTGCTTTATTAGTTTAAATTGACATATTAACTTATTTCTAGAGTAGCTTTATATTCCTATTTACGGTACTTAAAGTTAAAATAACTTAGAGATTTTGTACGTATTACTTAGTATCGGAAAGGGTATCAAATCCACGTGTTTACCGTTCGTAAACAGCCGCCATTGTTACGTGAAAATTAATCAGTAAAATCTATTAATCTTGTCGAACTTCATTGGAAATTAAATTGTACTTTTAACTATACATATAACCACTTAGGTTACGGAACATAAATAATTAGTAAAAATAAATAATACATAACTTGATACGGAAGTTATATAAAGGGATTTCGTAGATAACACTCGTTACTGAAACACGATACAGCATATACGGAATTCGATAGCATTAGCTTTGTATAGTATAGTGCATAATATAATATTGTCAATTAATCAGTACATCTATTAATCTTGTTAAACTTCATTGTCAATTAAATTGTACTTTTAACTATATATATATATAACGACTTAGTACAAACGTAACAAATAATTAATACATACTTGATACGGAAGTTATATAAAGGGAACCCGTAGATAACACTCGATACTGAAAAATAAATATAGCGTTATAACTGTGTTAAGATACAAGTTTAAGGTTTTAATTTTGTTCTGAAATTGTAATTTTATTGACATTTAAATCGAAATCATGACTCTGACCAGAGCAGCAAAGCAAAAGGCTCAAGGTAATGGGAGTGCTGTGACTCAGGGGAGAACTGAGGGGGGCGGTTGCCCTCTGAATCACAGCCTTTTAAGATGCACTGTTTGCTTGATGTTTGCGGAGCAATCGGGTACGGGACATGATACTGCCATGGGGGATGTCTTTGTGTGTGCACGACGCAGGGAGTGCAAGGAAATTAGGCGACAACTCGGCGTTGTTATGGGCCTATATGAGACCTTGAAGGACAGGGTGGATGCCCTCGAAGGAAATAAATTGAGGGGCCCATCAAGCTCTCAGCTGCCCACATCAACGCCAGAGCTTGGACTTGGTCATCTTGCAACACAGAGGCAGCCCCCCAAGGCAGAATGCGCTGGTCCAACAGGAACTAGTAGTTGTTGGTGACTCAATTGTCAGGGAAACGGGGAACATGCTTTGTAAAAAGGATCGGTGGAACAGGACCAGGGTATGTCTGCCAGGGGCAAAGGATGATGACGTTGTAGAGCAGATATCATCTTTTAAGGGCACAAAAGGTGATATAGTTGTACACGTTGGCACAAAAGCTGTGAAGTAGGGTTGAATTTGAAAGTGTCTGCAATTCTGCCCAGACACGATAGGAGGGAGTATATGATGAGAGCCTTGTCGATCAATTCGGCCCTGGAAAGATTGTGCAAGGCTCAAGGGGTAGAATTTTTTTCAGCCTGGAATGTACTTGTTAACAGGAGAGATTGCTTCTACAGGGATGGGATACACTTAAATAGAAAGGGTGCAAGAATATTTGCTGATGCTATCGAGGCAGTGTTAGGTGGGTCGGAAAACTGCTAGCTTGGTGGGAGACAAAGACTAATGGATTAACAGTAGCCACTAGCAGAGGTGAAAGAGATTCTTGCACTGCTTCTATTGGAATGAGCAGAAGCCTGAAAAACAAGATGCAGTATATTTCAGAGACTGCTGGAAGTCATTGCGGTACAAGTAAACACATGGGTTGTGTTAGGGTAGCTAAGAATAGAAACAGGTGCATGTATACTTGCGTGTACACCAATGCTAGGAGTTTAGTAAATAAATTTGATGAATTTGAGGTATTACTCAAAACATCAAAGGCAGATATTGTTGGGATATCAGAGACGTGGTGTCACACAGATATAAGGAATGCAGAACTGGAATTTGGGGAGTACAACGTCTACAGAAAGGATAGACAGGATAGGAAGGGAGGAGGCGTTATGCTATTAGTTAAAAAACACATAAAATCCAAGGAAGTGAAGCCAGTCTACATCGATGGACAGGGCAGTGTCGAGTCAGTTTGGTGTGACATAAGCATAGGTAAATCAAAATTGAGAGTAGGAGTGTGCTATAGGCCTAATGACTCTGATGAGTATAATAAGATACTGTACAGGGAAATAGAATGGGCTAGTAAATCAGAGAGTCTTATAATGGGGGATTTTAATTTCCCAGATATTGACTGGAATTTGTGGGTTGGTCACTCACACACTAGCAAGGCTTTTGTGGATTTACTGGATGATTGTTTTCTACACCAGCATGTTCGGGAGGCAACTAGAGGGAGTAATACTCTTGATCTGATTATCAGTAGTGATTCTTCATGCATTAGGAATCTGCAGATAAAGGAACCACTGGGTGGCAATGATCACAGTGTGCTGAAGTGGGATTTACTCAAGGAGGTAACTACCATCAGAGGTAAAGGGAAGGGTTTTTGCTTTCGTAAAGGCGACTATGATGGTCTGAGACAGTATTTAAATGCTATACAGTGGGACCAACTGATGATGTTACCAACAGCAAATTCAAAATGGGAAGCATTCAAGGAACTAATCTTGGAAGCTGCCAGGCTTTCCATAATAACCAAGAAATATTGTTCAAGGTTCAGGCCTAAATGGTTGTCAGATGAACTAATAAGACATATGGCAGAGAAGAAAAATGCATGGGATACATACAAATTAATGGGTGACATGGAAGCCTATGATAGATATAAGTTGGTCTGTAACCAAGTCACAAAGGAGATTAGACAGGCAAAGGCAGATTATGAGAAATTCTTGGCAAGAAAAACAGTAAAGAGTTCTTTACCTATTTAAACTCAAGAAGGAAAGGGATGAATCAGATTAGTCCACTGGATGTTGATGGTTCAACAGTTGAGGATCCAGCTCAGGTGGCTAACAATCTAAACGAGTATTTTGCCTCTACATTCACACATGAGGAGTTATTCAGGAAGGGGAATGTCGTAGGTGAAGTAAACATTGGCAGTGAGCTAGATGTTTTTCTAATAACTGAGAGGAAAGTGGAGGAGAAATTGTTGAGGATAAACATAAAAAAGGCACCCAGGGTGGATGGGATCTATCCAGTTATATTAAAGGAGGCAGCAAAGGAAGTAAGCAAACCCCTAGCCATAATTATGAGAGCTTCTTTGGACTCAGGGGAGGTACCCATGGACTGGAGATGTGCAAATGTAACCCCAATTCACAAAGGAGGATCAAAGGCTGACACAAGTAATTATAGACCTGTTAGTTTAACTTCGGTTCCAGGAAAATTAATGGAGACACTGGTTAAAGAAGCACTACAGGATCATCTGGACAAGAATTCAGTTATAGCTCAGACACAGCATGGGTTTGTTAAGGGCAGGTCTTGTCTGACCAATTTGATTGGATACTATGATGTAGTCACAAAAGAACTGGATGCAGGGAATAACTTTGATATTATATATTTGGATCTTAGAAAGGCTTTTGATACTGTTGTGCATGGAAGACTGCTGCACAAATTGGAGAAGTGTGGCATTGGAGGCAAATTGCTGCTATGGATAAAGGGATGGTTGAGTGGCAGAAGACAGAGAGTGGTAATCAATGGACACTGCTCAACGTGGACTAATGTTATTAGTGGAGTTCCTCAGGGTTCAGTGTTGGGTCCATTGTTGTTTTCTGTATTTATAAATGATATTGATGATGGTGTATCAGGCTTAATGTCCAAGTTTGCAGACGATACAAAGATTGGCAGGGTTGTTAAGGACACTACTGATAGTATGCTGCTGCAACTGGATCTGGAAAGGTTGAGCAGATGGGCTGAGAGGTGGCAAATGAAGTTTAACATTGACAAATGTAAAGTACTACATATGGGAAACAGTAACCCCAGATCAACGTATCAACTCTGTGGTACTACGCTGACAGTGGTAGAGAATGAAAAGGACCTGGGGGTAATTGTGCAGGCAGATATGAAGTTCTCTGAGCAGTGCAGACGAGCTGCAAGAGTAGCTCATGGTGTCTTGTCAATGAAATACAGGAATTTTTCTAGCAGGGACAGGGATGTGATTATTCCCTTGTTTAAGGCATTGGTCAGGCCGCACCTTGAGTACTGTATACAGGTCTGGAGGCCTCATTTCAAGAAGGATGTAGAGCTGCTGGAACGAGTACAGAGAAGGGCAACAAGATTAGTGAATGGAACAAAGGGTTGCTCTTACGAAGAAAGGCTTAAGTTTTGCAAATTACAGAGCCTGGAGACTAGGCATCGGCGAGGTGATCTGATAGATGTGTTTAAGGCTTTGAATGGCTTGAGCATGCTCAATGCCGATGGGATTCTTCCTCTTGCTCAGAATAATCACCTGAGAGGGCATAAATTCAAATTGAGGAAGGACGGATGTCGCATAGATGTGCGGAAATTTGCCTTTAGCCAGTGGGCAGTTGGTTTGTGGAATAGACTTCCATCGCTTGTTGTTGAAGTTGATAGCCTAAACAAATTTAAGGCTCAGCTGGACAGGTATTTCGAATGAATGGAGGGGTGAAATGGGAGTAGTGGTTGGTTTTTTTTTTTTTTTTTTTTTTTGGCTGATGCTGAATAAGCTTGCTTTCTTGCATCATATGCCTCTACTAATGCTACTGCTAATGCTAATATCTGCAGATTCTTAATGCATGAAGAGTCACTGCTGATAATCAGATCAAGAGTCTTACTCCCTCTAGTTGCCTACCGAACATGTTGATGTAGAAAACAATCATCCAGTAAATCCACAAAAGCCTTGCTAGTGTCTGAGTGACTAACCCACAAATTCCAATCAAGTTCTGGGAAAATTAAAATCCCCCATTATAAGATTCTCTGATTTACTGGCCCACTCTATTTCCCTGTACAGTTTTTTATTATACTCATCAGAGTTCTTTTGCCTATAACACACTCCTACTCTCAATTTTGATCTCCCAATGCTTATGTAACACAAAACTGACTCGAAACTGCACTGTCCAGTGATGTCCACTGGCTTCACTTCCTTGGATTTTATGTGTTTCTTAACTAATAGCATAAGCCCTCCTCCCTTCCTATCCTTCCTGTACACATTGTACTCCCCAAATTCCAGTTCTGCATTCCTTATATATTTGTGACACCACGTTTCTGATATATCAACAATATCTGCCTTTGATGTTTGAGCAATACCTCAAATTCGTCAAATTATTTACCAAACTCCTAGCATTGGTGTATATGCAAGTATACATTCACCTGTTCCTATTCTTAGCTACCCTAACACAACCCATGTGTTTACTTGTACCGCAATGACTCCCAGCAGTCTCTGAAATTTGCTGCATCTTGTTTTCCAGGCTGCCCTGCTGATTCGAATAGATGTAGTGCAAGAATCACTTTCATCTCTGCCAGTGGCTACTATTGATCTACTAGTCCTTGCATCCCCCCCTAAGCTAGCAATTTTCTGACCCACCTAACACTGCCTCGACAGCACCAGCAAATATTCTTGCACCCTTTCTATTTAAGTGTATCCCATCCCTGTAGAAGCAGTCTCTCCTGTTAACAGGTACAGACCAGGCTGAAAAAAATTCTACCCCTTGAGCCTTGCACAATCTTTCCAGCGGCGAATTGATCGACAAGGCTGTCATCATATACTCCCTCCTATCGTGTCTGGGCTGAATTGCAGACACTTTCAAATTCAACCCTAATTCACGGCTTTTTTTTTTCAACAATGACCTATACTTGTTAAGTAATTCCGCCGGTCTCCTACTCTTAATGTCATTAGTGCCAATGTGTACAACAATATAACCTTTTGTGCCCTTAAAAGATGATATCTGCTTTACAATGTCATCAGCCTTTGCCCCTGGCAGACATACTCTGGTGCTGTTCCACCTATCCTTTTAAATACCATGTTCCCCGTTTCCCTGACAATAGAGTCACCAACAACTACTAGTTCCTGTTGGACCAGCACATTCTGCCTTAGAGGTTGCTGCTTTGTTGTGTGATGATCAAGTGCAACCTCTGGCGTTGATGTGCGCAGCTGAGAGAGCTTGATAGGCCCATTAATTTAGATCCTTAGAGGGCATCCGTCCTGCCCCTCATGTTCTCATATAGGCCGATAACAATGCTGAGTTGTTGCATCATTTCCTCACACTCATTACATCGCGCACGCACACACAAAGACATCCCCCTTGGCAATATCATGATTGCTCATGATATTGCCAAGCCATACCTGATTGCTCCACAAACATCAAGCAAGCAGTGCATTTTAAAAGACTGTGATTCAGAGGGCAACTGCCCCCTGAGCCACAGCACTCCATTTAGCTTGACCCTTTTGCTTTGCTGCTCTGGTCTGAGTCATGATTTCGATTCAATTTCAGTACAAAATTATAACCCTAAACTTGTATCCCAACGCAGTTATAACACTATATATCTATATATATTTTTTCATAGTATGAATCAGAGCCTGTAATACTCAATACATTCTAATTTGATAATAATATTTGTAAAATAATAAGAGGAGTTTACCTCGATATAGTACGTAGAACACTTCCGTAAAAAACTATGCGTAATTGATATTGAATTTGGACTTGGTAATGTTCCACAAAAAAAAAAATGATGTATTTATTCAACAACTTAACCAAGTAGTGAATAACTAAAAGAAACGCAACTTCCTAAATTGAATACACATGACAGTTCAGCTTTACGAGAACTTCGGGGAAATAAGGACATTATTATACAGATCGCAGATAAAGGAGATACAGTGGTAATACTAGATAATCCTGATTATATTTATAAGTTAGATTCAGTTGTTTCAGATACCTCCACTTACCTTGAAGTAGACCCGGCACTGTTTACCAATTTGGTCAATCAATACAATAAAACATTAACTACGTATCGAAAAAATGACTACATTACTATGGCCCAGTTAAAGGAATTGAAGGCCAGAACATACAATATTCCTGCACTTTTCGGTCAGGTAAATTTACACAAGGCTGGGTTTCCTATTCGACCTATTGTTTCCTACAGGAACTCGGCATTTTCATCCTTAGCCACACGTATATAACATTATAAAACCCTTTAGACAGGTAATACAATTTGGGATTGAGAACTACGATACATTATTTAATAATCTTAAAGACTGTAGACTCGGCGACAGTGACAATTTATTCTCACTAGATATTACTTCGTTATATACAAATGTAAATGTTGAATACACATTTGATATTATTTGGGATATGTTAAATAAAAACTCGACTCCGATTAATTATACGTAGCTACCTATTAAGGAAATTTTTCACTTAATTAAATTGTTAGTTGAAGCCAACTACATCACCTATCGAGACAAGGTGTACAAACAAATTTTTTGATTACCAATGGGTTTGAGCCTGAGCGGCTTAATGTCAGAGATCTATCTCTCAACGATTGAACATATACATTTGACACCTTTTCGACCTTGTGTCACAATCTATGGGAGGTATTTAGACGATGTTCTAGTTATTACTAATAGTAGTATTAACCAAGACATTTTACATTCGTTTAATAATATTCATTCTAGACTCAAATTTACATTGGAAAGGGAGGATACAGATACAAAGTCATTAAATTTTCTAAATTTCACGCTTACTCGGGACTCGAATAAAATCCAATTTAGCATCTATCGAAAACCTACAAGCACCGGTATGCTTCTACATTATAATTGCTATCACCCGTTCACCTACAAAAGATCGATTATCTTTAATCTTATATCTTTAATTTCTAAATGCCTATAAATATTCAACGACGGAATCTGCTTTGGACTCAGAAATACAAATATTAACTAGTAGGGTCTTAAACAGGGGTTATTCCATTGCCACAATTAACTGAATTAGGGTACAGGCTAAGGATAGAATACAAAATACTGCATCAACCAACAATAGTAATATCAAAAAATACTTTATTTCTGTCCCATATGTTGAACAGTGGCACAAACAGCTTAATAGATTCTTTAAAGATACCGAATTTAAAATTGTGGCCAGGCCAATACGGAAGTTACACACTATACTGAACAATCGCTCGGTTCTTTCCACGCTCGCAACACAAATTAATGATCTAGTATACAACATTTCTTGTGGTGATTGCGACTCGTCTTACCAAGGTTTGATGTTATTTTCTCTTAATATTCATGTAAATCAACATGAAGCCTCGGTTCGTGCTTCTCGTTCAGCAGCATCAGAATTAGCCTTTCATGCCATTAACGAAAAACATACTTTTTTATTTCACGAGGCCTTAATGTTCAACGTAATTATACGCGACTATTAATTGCAGAAACCGTAGAAATTAAATTACACAAGAATTCTGTTAATGTTCAGCGGCCATATTTGACGCATGCGCGAAGACAAATAATCACTATTTAAGTTCCAGGTTTAACCCGATTCGGTAATTTTAATTCCTGTGATCACGACATACGGTCGAAAAGCGTTGTCAGCTTCAGGAAGGAAAATCGTTTTGAATATTTTCGTTAGATTCTTTTAATTGCGTTAATTTGATTTTTAATTGTTTTAAATTGATTTGAATTGTGTTAAATTGTTTTTTTAATTATTTATATTTTACTCTAATGTACCGGTAAGTCGTCGATTTTTTCGTTTTTTCCGTTTTAATTTCTAGAGGGTATCATATGGAAGTGTTCTATGTACTATATTAAGGTAAACTCCTCTTATTATTTGACAAATATATTTTTTCAGTATTGAGTATTATCTTCAAGTTCCATTACATAACTTTCGTATCAAGTTATATATTAATTAATTATGTTACGTTTGTAAAATCTAAGTCGCTGTATGTATTTAGTTAAAAAGTACAATTTAATTGATAATAAAGTTTAACAAGATTAATAATTTTTACTGATTAATTGGTAACATTATATACTATACTAAGCTAACGCTATCTAGTTCAGGATATAATGTTGTATCGTATAACAATAGCGGCAAGTTACGGTAAATCTATGGACACTTAAGTGTTAATTAACTTCCAAAATCTCGCTGTTGTAATTCAGAATAAACCAAGGGTCTTGACTAGGTCTATAAGCTACTTATAGAAAATAATTTAATATAACATTTAGTCAATAAAGCTGCTAAATATAGCTAAAAAACTAAAAACTTTCTGTTCACCGGAGCTGCAAAACTTGTAAAACACGTGGATTGGATACCCTTACTGATACTAAGTAATAACCTACAAAATCACTATCTAAGTTAAAATATAAACTAAGTTTCGTAACTAGGAATATAAAACTACTCTAGAAATTAAGTTAATATGCCAATTTAAGCCAATTTAATTAATAAAACAAAAAAAAAAACTCTGTTTTCCGGTGCCGTAAAAACTTCGCCTGCACAAGGTTACTCTCATTCCCAAAAAATAACCTTTAATTAGCAACCACTAACCATCAACCACTTAGAACAGTTTTTTGGCACACTAGTGTGCCACAAGATAAATAAAAAAAATTGAAGGACCGATTTCAGATTTTGTAAGAAAAATAATAAAAAAATGTACCCCTGCACACTATCACATGTTTGTCAGGAGTTAGTGCCAGCCCAGTATTCTAGAGAGGGTATTATATAGGGACAGAATTCATCTTCTGTGCATGGTTCCAACATGAGCTTGGGTAATTCCTGCCGAACACTAATTTGGTGGCACGATCATGATTTGTTTATAACTATTCTAACTTTCAACTTGCCTTTTCATAATTCCTCAGCATTTCTAACCTCAAGGGACCAACATTGGAAGGAAATCTCAATTACAGTGGCGATTCTGTATAGGGAGTGGCATCCATGATCGGAACACCCAAACTAAGTTTATTCAGCCAAATGCTGCCTCCATATAATTATTACAGTGAGCATTACATTGTAATTCTTTCGCTATGGTGCCATCTGTCCGGGTGCAAGTGCTTTAGCAACTTATGCCCATTGGCCAGTTCACCTAAAAGAAATGGCGCTTCCGTAGCCAGGTGGGAAGGAGCAGCAGTGCTTAGCACACGCTTCTTGATTAGACTGGGGTTCGAGCCCATCACCACCAAATACGGAGGATGCGGAAAGGTCAGGGAATGACCACCGCATATCCCGGAGCAATATGGCCTTAGTTGCTAATGCTCCTAAAAACCAAATAACAAACAAACAACAAACTAAAAGAAATAAAAATTCTCAGGCAGTTTTGCACAGTGATTTGCAGAGATATAATAAATGCTGTGAGTACATTAAGCATTTTTAACAGTCTGTTTTTTTTTTTTATCATTTAATTTAATCGTTACTTTTTCATGCTTAAGTAACCTCCCAAAAAGTAAACTGCAAATTTCATAAACAGATGGGAAGGAGAATGCTGCAAAAAGGATTGTATTGGGAGACCTACAAGCGATAAAAGCCAGCTTGATCTGAGCAGGAACATGCACAGTGCAATTGTCTTGTCAATAATATACAGGAATTTTTCCAGCAGGGATAAGGAGATGATTATCCCTTTGTTATAAGGCAATGGTCAGGCCACACCTTGAGTACAGTATGCAGGTCTGGATTCTCATTTTACGAAGATTTTAGAGCTCCTAGAGCGAGTGCAGAGTGCTGTAACAGGATCTATAAAACTTAAGCAGATGGGCTGAGAGGCAACTGAAGTTTAACATTGACAAATGTAAAGTACTGCCCATGGGAAGCAGTAACTCTAGAGAAATGTATCAAGTATGTGGTACTACACTTGACAGTGGTAGAGAATGAAAAGGACTTGGGGGTAATTGTGCAGGCAGATATGAAGTTTTCTGAGTAGTGCAGATGGTCTGCAAGAGTAGCTCATTGTGTCTTGTCTATGATATACAGGAATTTTTCTAGCAGGGATTTTCTTCCAGTCACATAGTTGCCTGAGAAGCTGTTTGGCCACCAAAAAAATCCTTCAACTGCATCGATCATATGCTGTATGAGCGACATCACAAAATGTCACACCCAAAAGTTCACTGATCCCATCTTTCTACCTAGTTGCAGGTCTTCCTATAAAAGCAGTTTTTAGAGTTGGTTTTGTTATGGTCTCTGTTGCATGGCAATGCCTACCACATGGCCGATTTTGAAAGGGGCCAGCTTTAATCATAAGTAGAGTCATCGTGCATTCCACAAGATGCTCTAGAAGAGGAAATGTGACTACAGCAGAGCCCGACTTGGTGCAGAAGGCTGATAAGGGATAAGAAGGTGATTATCCCCTTGTATACAGGTCTGGAGGCCTCATTTTAGCAAGGATATAGAGCTGCTGGAGTCAGTGCAGGGAAGGGCAACAAGATTAGTGAATGGAGCAAAGGGTTGTTCATACGAAGAAAGGCTTAAGTTTTGCAAATTTCAGTGTTTGGAGCCTAGGCACCTGCAAGGTGATCTGATTGAGGTGTATAAAGCCTTGAATGGTTTGAGCATGCTCAATGCTAATGGGATTCTTCCTCTTGCTCAGAATAATCACCTGAGGGCATAAATTCAAATTGAGGAAAGACAGTTGTAGGATTGATGTGTGGAAGTTTACCTTTAGCCAGCGTGTGGTTGATTGCTCAAACAAACTTCATCTGTCGTAGGAGTTGATAGCTTAAATAGATTCAAAGCAGAATTAGACAAACATTTGGATGATGCTATATAAGCTTGCTTTCTTGCATCATGTGCCTTGCTAATGCTAATGTAACATTTGGCAAACTTAAGGAAGGAATTAAGAAATTTATTATAGTTACACACAGAGCGTACAAATAAAGAAGAAATATATGAGCTTTCGGCTATATGGTAGCCTTCATCAGAATTAAAAATACATGAATGGCAGTTGGAATGGAGATGTGCACTGCCAGGTGCGTGAGACGCGAGGTTTAATTGTTTGTTGACGCCAAGCGTCAACGTCAACAAGCGTCAACAAACGCACCTGGCAGTGCACATCTCCATTCCAACTGCCATTCATGTATTTTTAATTCTGATGAAGGCTACCATATAGCCGAAAGCTCATATATTTCTTCTTTATTTGTACGCTCTGTGTGTAACTATAATAAATTTCTTAATGAATCCAGAGCGCGTAGGCCTGTTTCGTTAAGGAAGGAATTTGTGTACGAAACCCATGAAATACAATATGTTTGAAACTCGGTTAAAGGAGATTGAATTGGTAGCTTGGCAATCATATAAGGCTATAGTACATGGTTTTTTGGCTAATAGAAAAGAAGAAAACTACGAAATGTTGGTGTCTAATTTACTCGAGTTCTACAAAAATATGGGCTGTCACATGTGGTTGAAAATTCATTTTCTTCATTCCCATCTTAAATTTTTCCCCGAAAATCTGGGAGATGTGAGTAATGATCAAGGGGAACGGTTTCATCAAGATATTTTCACAATGGAAAAGTGGTACCATGGTCACTGAGATCCTGTAATGATTGGGGATTACTGCTGGTTCCTTTTCAGGAAGAGTAAGCAGGAACACAAGAGAAAATCACTTAGTAGCAAAAACTTTTAAGGGCAATTACAGGTATGGTAATTATATATTATTGAAATATAACTAGATTGCTATGATTTATGATATATTTTCTGAAGTTAAATGAGTTATAGACAGCATATAATATTTTTTATACTTGTATTACAAACGTGAATTATGCGCATGTATCCCTTTATTTTAAGATTAAACATTGGTAGATCTTTTGATGTAGATGCGATAGAGACTTTTTATGGTGATTTTTGGAATCAGTGCATTTATTTCCTCTGAAATCATGTTTTCATTGCGGAGGAATGAAAAAAATATTTTTTGTTGGCTAGTGTTATTGATCATGTACAGCTAGTTTTGATCATGTATTAAATACACCATGAATTGTCAAACTAACAGAGTAAGCTTATCTGCAAAACAATCTAAACCTTCCTAACACTTCTAGTTAATTTCACAAATATATGTAGCCTCGATTCTAATCTCAGTGATGTCCATTTCCACTTGCAGTCTGCCAAATCCCATGTATTTTTCTGACAGAATCTCAGTTATCGGTTGATTAACTACTGCTCATCTCAGTTGCCCAAATTAATTGCTGTATGATTCCTTTCACCTCAAAGGTAGTACTTGTGCATATGTCCGTTCCGATATTACCTGACAGAGACTTGGTAATTTGGAATCTCCTCTTTTCGATCTTCTCTGGCTTAAAATCTTTCTAGCACATTGTGTCAAAATCATCCGTTGTTTCTACCGTTCTCCCAACTCCACTAATCACTTGGAGCTCTTTGACATTCTCCAGTCGAACTTTCCTAACAGAAAAGTAAATTTCCTTGGTGATTTTAATGTTCACAACTCCAGCTGGCTTCCATTTTCTAGTCAAACTGACCCAGCTGGTCGAAATGCTGAGGCTTTTGCAATTACTAATGACTTTGCACAAATTGTTCATTTACCCACAAGAATACCGGAGAATCCTAACCATACAGCCTACATGCTTGATATTTTTCTCACAAACAACCCTTCTAATTACACGGTCGAAGTGAATGGTCCTTTAGGCACCTCTTATCACAACTTGGTGATTGTCTCTTCTCCAATGGGCCGACCGGGCTAGCCGAGTGGGTAAAGTACCTGCCCTGCAACCCAAAGGTCGCGGGTTCGATTCCCGCCTCGGGCTTGGATCAAAGTACTGCAAAAACCTTGGGAGGTGCAATATGGCCACAGAAGCCGATGCACCAACAACTACCAAATCAAAAAAAAAAAAAAAAAAAAAATCTTCTCCAATGGAGCCTTCATCTCTTGACCATTCCCAACCTCCTATTGTTTGTCATCACAAGAATGCAAAATGGGATAACCTGTGAGATTTCTTATCTTCCTTTCCTTGATTGGATTACTGTTTCAAAACTTCTGGTGTCAATGTTTGCTCAGATCGTTTCAGTGAAAGTATTTTTGTAGGAATGGAATCCTTAATTTTACACTTCACGTTAAAATCTCATCCTTTATCTACACCTTGGTTTTCCAATAAATGTGCTAAGGTTGTTCAAGAGAAGAACGTTGCATATCATAATTGGCTTGTTTCCAATTCTTAAGTTTCATTTTCTGCCTACACCAAAGCTCTCAACAATTGTAAAGAAGTTATTAATCAGTCCAAACTAGATTTTGAACAGTCTAAGAGTAGAAAACTTGCTTCTTGCCCTAATGGTAGCCCAGCATTCTGGTCTCCTGCCAAAGCTTTTGGCCGCAACTTATGCCCATCTCTGCTCCCACCTCTGTCAAAACCAGATGGTTCTGTTTTCACTTCAGCCAAGGATAAAGCTGACCTGCTGGCATCCCATTTTTCTTTCAGCTTTTCTATTAATGATCTTGGTAAAACACCTCCCACCATTCCCAGCATGCTCCATTCAATGTCTCCTGTGGTCTTCCGCCAAAAGGATGTCAGAAGGATTTTGACAAATCTTGATGCTAAGAAGGCTTCAGGTCATCTGATATTTCTCCACCTGTTCTCAAAAGAACAGGAGCACATTGTGCTCCTGTTCTTTGCCACCTTTTTTCACTTTCTTATTCCAAACGTGTTTTTCCTCCTGATTGAAAATTTGCTCATATCCAGCCAGTTCCTAAAAAGGGTGACAAATTCCTCCCATCCAATTATCGTCCCATTGCAATTACTTCTACTCTTTCTAAAGTAATTAAGAAATCAATTAACCGCCAACTTTTAAACTACCTAGAAACTTTCAGTCTGATCAACAATCGCCAGTATGGATTCCGTCAATGTCGATCTGCTGGTGATATTCCTGCTTATGTTATCTAATTATGGACAAATTCAATGGAAAAGTTCAGTGAAACACAACCATCTTGACATCTCAAAGGCTTTCAATCATGTTTGGCATAAAGGTCTTCTAAACAAGCTTCCATCTTATGGTTTCCCAACTGTTTATTGTAATTGGCCATCCAGTTTTTCTCTCTGATCACTGACCGAGGGAGATGGTAGATGGCTCTCTGACTTCTAACTTCTTCTAACTTCTCCACTAATGCCGGTGTCCCCAAGGTTCAGTTCTTCCCACCACTCTTTCCCTCTTGTATATTATTGACCTTCTTCCATTGACTGGAAATCCTATCCATAGTTTTCCCTATGAGAGCACATTGCATTCCACTTTCCATTTTGAGAAACCTTGCCCTGCTCAATCAGCTTCAACTTCTCAAATATCCACTACCAATTCCTTATATGGGGTCTCCAGGTAATTCTCCAGTAGGGCAAAGACAACTTAGTTGATTTCAACCCTACTAAAACTCATTCTTGTCTTAAATCTCACAAAAAGGATTCTTCTGCTCCTATGCTTATCTTTGCTGACACCCTGATTTCTAGGCAAGAAGATATATCTCTTTTGGGGATTACCTTGACTTCTAATCTCTCTTGGCACAAGCACATTACAAATATTGCTTCCTCTACATAAAAAAAACTTGGTTTTCTCTTTCGCTCTCAGCATTACTTTTCTTCCAAACAGCTGCTCACTCTGTATAAATCGCAAATCCTCCGTACCACGGAATATTGTTCCCACATCTGGGGTGGTGCCCCCAACACCTCTCTCAGGCTTCTTGATTCCATTCAGAAGAGGGCAGTTAGGTTAATTTATGATTCATCTCTAACAGAGTCTCTCCACTCGCTGTCTCATAGATGTACTGTTTCTGATGCATGTCTCTTCTACAGATACTTCCATAGGCACTGTTCTACTGAATTGGCTTCTATTATTCCCACTCTCTCTTTCAAAACAGTCCGAACATGCGCAGCCACCAGCCAATATCCATTTACTGTCCACCTTCAAACTCATAGAGCCAACTTTTCATCTTCTTCGTTTATTCATTCAACTGCCATTTTCTGGAACAACCTTCCTTCCTACGCATTTCCTGAAGATTACAGTCTGCAGAAGTTCAAGTCCAGCATCAACAGATATCTTCTTTTGTCTTTTCAACCTCCAACCAAAGCGTGGTACTGAGTACTATAGGTTCTAATTCCTCTTGTGGTTGGGGTCTACATAAAAAAAAAAAAATAATAAAAAAATAAAAAAAATTAATAATATAATAATTAGCTTTGTGCTTGTGCCAAGGGAGATTAGCAGTCAGGGTAATCCCCAAAAGAGTTATATCATTTTGCCTAGAAATCGGAATGTCAGCAAAGATAAGCATAGGAGCAGAAGAATCCTTTTTGCGAGATATAAGACGAGATATAAGAAGGGTTGAAATCAACTTAAGTTGTTTTTGCCCCACTGGAGAATTAACTGAAGATCGGCATTTCAGAAATTGGTAGCAGATTTTCTAGAAGTTAAAGCTGATTGAGCAGGGCAAGGTTTCTCAAAATGGAAATCGGAATGCTATGTGCTATCATTGGCAAAACTGTCGATAGGATTTCCAGTCAATGGAAGAAGGTCATTAATATACAAGAGGTAAAGAGTGGGGGAAAGAACTGAACCTTGGGGGACACCGACATTGGTGGAGAAATTAGAAGACAGAGAGCCATCTGCCATCACCCTCAGTGAATGATCAGAGAGGAAACTGGATAACGAATTACAAAAAACAGTTGGCAAACCATAAGAAATCATCGGCAAAATTATGGATAGTATTTCCAGTCAATGGAAGAATGTCATTAATATACGAGAGCCATCGACCATCACCCTCAGTGAGCGATCAGAGAGTAAACTGGTAAACAATTACAAAAAACAGTTGGCAACCCATAAGATGGAAGCTTGTTCAGAAGACCTTTATGCCAGACGCGATCGAAAGCATTTGAGATGTCAAGGGCAGCTACTTGTCTTTCACCGAACCTTTCCATTGAATTAGTCCATAAATGGGTAACATAAGCCAGAATATCACGAGTGGATCGACACTGACGGAATCCATACTGGCGATTGTTGATCAGACGGAAGGTTTCTAGGTAGTTTAAGAGTTGGCAATTAATTGATTTCTCCATTACTTTAGAAAGAGTAGAAGTAATTGCAATGCGACGATAATTGGATGGGAGGGATTTGTCACCCTTTTTAGGAACTGGCTAGATACGAGCAAATTTCCAAGGAGAATGAAAAACAAATTTGGAATAAGAAAGTGAAAAAAGGCGGCAAAGAATAGGAGTAAGTTCAGCAGCACAGGTTTTGAGAACAAGTGGAGAAATACCATCGGGACCTGGAGCTTTCTTGTCATCAAGATTCATCAAAATCCGTCTGACATCCTTTTGACAGAAGCCCACAGGAGGCATTGAATGGAGCGTGTTGGGAATGATGCGAGGTGTTTTACCAAGATCATTAATACATGAGTTGGAAGAAAAATGGGATTCTAGTAGGTCAGCTTTATCTTTGGCTGAAGTGACAACAGAACCATCTGGTTTGAACAGAGGTGGGAGCAGAGATGGGCAAAAGTTGCGGCCAATAGCTTTGGCAAGAGACCAGAATGCTTGGCAACCATTACAGCAAGAAGCAAGTTTTCTGCTTTACAATTGTTGCGAGCTTTGGTGCAGGCAGAAAATGAAACTGAAGAATTACAAACAAGCCAATTATGATATGCAACGCTCTTCTCTTGAACAGCCTTGGCACATTTATTGGAATACCAAGGTTTAGATAATGGATGAGATTTTAAAGTAGAGTGTGGGATAACGGATTCCATTCCTGCAAGAATAATTTCACTGACAAGATCTGAGCAAATGTTGACATCACAAGTTTTGAAACAGTAATCCGACCAAGGAAAAGAAGAAAAGAAATCTCGCAGGTCATCCCATTTTGCATTCTTGTAATGCCAAACAACACGAGGTTGGGAATAGCCATGAGATAAAGGATCCATTGGAGAAGAGACAATCACCAAGTTGTGATCTGAAGTGCCTAAAGGGTCTCTCACTTCGACCATGTACTTAGAAGGGTTGTTTGTGAGAAAAAGATTTGTTTGGTGTATGATTAGGATTGTCCGGAATGAAGAATTGACTCTCTCCTCTTCAGGTATAGTTATTGGACTTCATCATCAAGGTCCAACTTTTTTGCTTGTAGTGATGATTTTGAAGTCCATTACATGCTTTATTTCTGGATCGTACTGTAACCCTCATACTGCTCACCTCTAGATTGTATTTGGATGATTTGCAATCATCCAAATAGGTAAATGAACAATCTGTGCAACGTCATTAGTAATTGCAAAAGCCTCAGCATCTCGACCAGCTGGGTCAGTGTGACTAGAAAACGGAAGCCAGCTGGAATTGTGAACAATAAAATCAACAAGGAAAATTACCTCACTGTTAGGAAAGTTGGACTGGAGAAAGTCAAGTTGCAAAGAGAGGAAATTGAACAGCTCCAGGTGATTAGTGGAATTGGGAGAACGGTAGAGGCAACAGGTGAATTTGAGGTAGATAGATTTTAAGCCAGAGAAGATCGAAGAGAGGAGATTCCAAATTGCCAAGTCTCTGACAGGGAATATCCGAATGGACATATGCCCAAGTACTACCTTTGAGGCAAAAGGAATCATACAGTGAATAATTTGGGTATCTGAAATGAGCAGTAGTTGAATTAACCGATAACTGAGATTCTGTCAGAAAAAGTACATGGGGTTTGGCAGACTGCAAGTGAAAATGCACATCGTTGAGATTAGAATTGAGACCATGTATATTTGTGAAATGAATTAGGAAGTGTTTATGAGGTTTAGATCTTTTTCACAGATAAGCTTTCTCTATTAGTTTGACTATTCATGGTGTATTCAATGGTAAGAAAAAGTGAGTGGGACATACTGTATGAAGTAATGAAATTTTTTGATATGGGGTACACATGGTAAGAATATACCCAGATCCTTGACAATGCCCCCCGCATACACACTACTCGGGCTCTCTCCAGTCACTATCTGGCGGAGTAGAGGTAGCAAGATTATACACTAGCTGATCCGAAAGCCTCCTAAAGAGTTATCAATAGGTTCGGTCCAGTGTACTAACTAGCGGCCGGTCTGTGAACACCGTTTTAGACCTGTACCCTTGAAATGTAAGGAATATTGGATCTCGCCACAATGTTCATCATAATCTCAAAAGTCATCAATCATACTGCATGATGGAAGAGATAGGGAAGGGTTGACCGGAACTTATCTCTAGAGACTAAACGTGGGTTCCACCACTTCAAGCCTCCAATAAGCAAAGTGGTGGTATTGCACTGGTTGATGAGAGTCATCTATCACCTAGCACTCCTTTGTAACATAGAAGGTTCGCATTCCTCCATGTGGTGTGGGTGCCACACCTCGATCCCTGCTTACATTTGTTCACACCTGGGTGGTCACCCACCATGTACTTGTGCATGGAGGTTATACCCAAGATTACTAATAGTCGCACCATCGTAAAGGTGCAAGCAGAGGATTTGCTTGTCACAGACCGCCCGGACTTCGCTGAAATTGCGTCCACTTGACTTGAGTGTCACCCAAATATCAGTTCCATCAGCGTTTTAGACTCCCATGTAGCAAGTACAGCTTTTCTGGCATATCTGAGAGTCTCTGACAACCTCAAGGACCAATATTATTAAAATATATTTAAACCAGAGTCTCGTGTGGATTGGACAAAGTTCATATTAGTGTAGGTTCATATTTTTGTATAGCTAGACTAAATAAATATAACTAAAAATGTAAAGAGAAGACCAAAAAATGCCTAATTGCATTTCTTTATTATTTCCCTAAAAATAGTCATTTTTAGGTGGAGAAGAAAAATATTCATTTTTGTTTGGTAATATATAAGTTTGCTTTTTGTAATTTTTTATAGCCGTATTCTAACAGAACTAATCAACAATGTACCTCAGGGTCATCTAACTAAACAAAAGATGATGTGTGTAAATGATATAGTCCATAGTAAGCTTTTCACAATGACAGGTATGTAACTTTTTTTTATCACTTTTCATAGTATATTGTGAAAGTTTGCTTCCTATAATAAATGCAGTGTACTTGATTGTTGTTTTATAAGGAAAAAAAATATAGAAAGGAATGGAAAAATATTATTATTTACATATGTAAAACAGTTTTTTGTTTTATATATGTAGTTTCTTCTGCCTCTTAATATACCAACAATCACAACAGTTTCAGAGCCGTAACATTGACATATATGACTATAGCAATAACAGAGTGACTTACAGTGTTTTCTGTGAATGATAAGCTGCACATCATAGTAAACAGTGTAGAAAAGTGTGAAGGAAAAGCATAGTTTAATTTAAGTGGAGAAAGACAACACAGCTGCTGGCACCTGATAACTGGAAACAATAGCAGAGTTTTGTGAAATATGGTAAGAAGCAAGCCGACTTAAATTCAGACTACTGTGGATCACTAAAATAAAGATATATGATTGAAGAGGTTGTCATTATCACTGAGGTGGGAATCTGAAAAGTAAAAACTGTGAGAGACACACACACACGTGATATATATTTGCAGAGCAAGAGAAGATTACTCTGTTTTATTTTTGGTGCCAGTTCCATTGGCCCTATTGCAGTTATTTACTGAGATTGATTCGGAAGGGATATGAGAAGTACTGACATGATGTACACTGACATCTTCAAGTGTAAGTTTGCTAAATGTGTGTAGGCTTGCAGTACTTAGTTTTCCACTACTCTGTAGAGTGAATAATTATACTAAACATCTCAAAGGGCTACTTGTGAGGGCACTGAGATATTGTAGTATAATGTTTATTGTTTTATTTCAGCTGTTATTGTGCAATTTTATCAGTACATGTTGTGATTAGTGTGTCAGTCAGGTCATTGATGTGCAGATTTGTTTAATGATTGAAGTGCAGTGATTCCGTACCCATCATTAGCCATGTGGCCTTCTGATGAAACAGAGCTCAAAGATCAGTCAATTTTTTGTTTATTTTTGTTTTACCAATGGTCCCATTTTTGTGGTTTGTTTGTTTTTGTTTTCATTCATAATGATATTTCATGCAGTACGGACCAATTACCATCAAGGAGCCCCTGCTAACTTTGTATTATAATAAAACAGGCCTACGTGCTCTGGATTCATAATGCGAAAATTTATTTTTATTTTGTTACACAGAGCATTAATAAAACTACAATAAATAAATTAGCTTTCGGCTGGGTGGCAGCCTTCATCGGATTAAAATACTTGAATGGCAGTTGGAATAGAGATGCACTGCCAGGATGGTGCATGAGGCACGTGGTTAATTGTTTGTTGATGTTTGTGGCTGTGACGTATATGTGACATGGCTGTGGCCAGTGTTTGTCTATGGATAGAATTACTGACTCTGTGATGGGGTTAACTTGACAACCACTGTTCCTGTTCAAAGCGGTGTCCGAGCATTTTATATTTAGCGATTCCAACCAGGTACGCCTCAGGTAATGGTGATCTACAAGCACACGACAACGTGATGACCAACAGCAACGCCAACAGTGACGAGTCATCCACGAGGGCATTCATCCCATACTACCCCAACCTGTCACAGCAGATCGGTAGAATCCTAAAATCGCATGGGATAAAGTGCATCCAACTCCCAGGCAAGAAACTGCGTTCTCTCCTTTCCAACATAAAAACACCTGTCCCCACCCTTCTACAGAGTGGTTTGGTCTATCGCATCTCTTGCCGTGACTGCACGAGCTGCTACTTTGGAGAGACTGGACGTCGACTCGAGAAACGTCTCTCAGAAGATAAAAGGGCGATCCGTTTGGCAGATGTAGAAGACTCAGCTATCGCCGAGCATGTCTGGACAACCCACCACGACATCGACCCACACTGCGATGTCGTGGTTGTGGACAGGTCCCACCATTACCTGAGGCGTACCTGGTTGGAATCGCTAAATATAAAATGCTCGGACACCGCTTTGAACAGGAACAGTGGTTGTCAAGTTAACCCCATCACAGAGTCAGTAATTCTATCCATAGACAAAAGCTGGCCACGTCACCACCATACGTCACAGCCACAAACATCAACAAACAATTAACCATGTGCCTCACGCACCATCCTGGCAGTGCATCTCTATTCCAACTGCCATTCAAGTATTTTAATCCGATGAAGGCTGCCACCCAGCCGAAAGCTAATTTATTTATTGTAGTTTTATTAATGCTCTGTGTAACAAAATAAAAATAAAAATTTTCGCATAACTTTGTATTAATTAATATTTGAAGTAATCACTGCTTGATTTAATGCATTTATTTACACTGTTCTAAAAGTTTCTGAAAAGAGTCAGCGAAGGCATCCAAAGGGATGATGTCCTGTTTTTCAGCTACATTTATCTTTATGTTCTCAACATCCTGAAATCTCTTTCCTTTGAGCTGGTTTACACTTTGTGAAAGAAGAACTTTCCCAAGGTGAAAACCACTGCTGCTAGATTGGGAGAGTAAGGCAGATGGTTGATCTGTACAGTAGCATGTTTCATCAGAAATGTCTTCACAAGTGCAGAGGACTTGATCACACTGTACTGATGTGGAATTTACTTGGGTAAATTTTTGTGCAAAAGAACCAGCTGCACTTCTCTCAAAATTGCCACCTCACCCAGGAAATGCACTTCAGTACTCTTTGAGGCACCTGTATATAGAATGCAGAATTGACTCTCTCCCTTTCAGGTACGGTCATTGGACTTCATCATCAAGGTCCAACTTTTTTGGTTGTAGTGATGATTTTGAAGTCCATTACATGCTTTATTTTTGGATCGTACTGAAACACCCATACTGCTCACCTCTAGACTGTATTTGGATGATTTGCAATCATCCAAATACAGTCATCAAAATTAGGATTGGCTTGAAAAGTCTGGATTAAGTTTTCACTTGATGATACACTTTTTTTTTTTTTTGCTTCTGCTCATCTGTGAGGTGGTGTAGCATAAATTTTGCACAAACCTTGATTTTTCCCTAAATCTTCATGCAGAATTTGAAAGATCATCTCCTTATTTATAACCAACTGATCAGCCATGCCATCATCCTGAGGGTTAAACCATCTTTAGCCACAACCTTTGCAACTCCCTCCTCGTTTCAAGAGGTTGATGGATGCCCACTTCTTGAGTCATTGCAAGCATTCCCAGATCTGCCTTTGAACCACTTATATTGCCATTCGAACAACTGGTATAACAATGTTTCATCACCATAAACGGTTTTTATTATTTCATGTTTCTGTTTGCAGATTTTCCAAGTTTAAATCAAATTTGATATTTGTACATTGATCCAAAATTCATGACACAGAACATAAACGCTACTAACAAAACTGGTTGTTACTTGCAGTGTGAATGCCTGCTAGACCTTCTCTGTACCACCATCTGTTGGAGGAAGTTTGAACTACAACATACCACTTTTATATTTTTTCAAACTCATTGAATATGATCGCAACAGCCAGTCCAGGAACTCGCCACACTTCTTAAATCAATCAATAAAATTAATTAATAGAATTCAATTAAATTTAAAAATATAACAAAATAAAGTAACTAGCGTCACTTTCATTCACTTCAAATATCTCAACAAATACTATGGTTAAAATACTTCTCATTGCTATCAAGGCTGATAGAAACAGAAACTTTAATCTTCATTTTTCCCATTCGGAAAAAGTTATTGAATTTCACTTGATGAATAATCCAAACTATGCCCTTCTGCGGAAACACTATGTATCTACAAAATATGAAAAAATTCCAGAAAATATAGTCACAGATTTAAGGAACGGATGCCATTTATGAAAATGAACAAAGGAACTTTTAAATCATTTGCTTATGGTAAAGCTTTAGAGCAAACATAATCCCAATCACCAGTGGAGAGGACTTGATCACACTGTACTGATGTGGAATTTACTTGAAGATATTATATCCTTCAAATACTGCAATTAATGATTCCTTACTTTCATATTGTGGGATGTCCAGGTGTAGAAGTTGACACTATGACCAAATTTAATGGAATAAAAGCAGAACTATTATATTGAGAAAATGCTATAATCTCAAATGTGGAAATTAATGGTTCTATATTGTGGGATTCAACTGTAAAAGTTGAATCTATGATCAAAAGGAATGAAAAAAAAGTAGAACATACAGAGATTAAAGGTATCAGCAATAGTAAAAAGAACAGTGATAAAATTTCATTCTGCGAAAATAAGAACAGAGGGTTATGGAAAATAGTTCACCAGCAAGTAAATGCATAGTTGCGTGTCTACTTAATTTAATGGAAAATGGAAAAGAAATTACTTGCAAATATCATAGAGAATGGAACAAAAGCTTATTTAATCGAATTTCAAGAGCTGTATTTCAGAATTAGAGTAGAGACATTAGAGTATTTCAGTAGAGACAAATTTTTCAAGGATGCGAGCCCATATAACATCAGGCTAAACAAAAAAATAAATAAATAATTCCAAATCGCCTGTCCATTCCCATCAGTATTTTGTCCAGTCCTTCCTTAAATTTATTCAAGCTATCTACTTCCATATGGCAAATTAAAGTTTATTCTAAAGGTGTCACTTTCTGGCTGAAAGATTTCTGCATTTATCCTACAGCCATTCTTTTTCAGTTTAAGCTTATGCCCTCATTTGTCTCAGCAAGAATAAGTATGCATTTATTGTTTCCATTCAACGCCTTAAACAGCTCAATCAGCTCTCCTTGCAGGTGATTAGCTTTCATATGGCAAAGTCTTTCCTTCTTTCCTGATCATTAGTAAGTGTATCCTTTTGTGCCTTTTTAAATTGGTGAATTATAAATTTGATGAATATGAAGTGTTGGTTAAGACATCCGAGGTGGATATTGTTGGGATATCAGAGACAGGGTGTCACTCAGATATAAGGGATGCAGAAATAGAATTTGGAGCGTACAATATGTACAGAAAGGATGGACAGGATAGGAGGAGGGGTTATGCTGTTAGTAAAAAAACACACAAAATCTAAGTACCTCCAGTTGACATAAGATGGACAGTGCAATGTTGAGACAGTTTGGTATGACATAAGCACTAGGAAAGCAAAAATGAGGGCAAGAGTTTGTTATAGGCCTAATGACTCTAATGAGTACAATTAACAATTATACAGAGAAATAGATTGGGCCAGTAAATCAGAGTGTGTATAATGGGGGATTTTAATTTCCCAGATATAGACTAGAACTTGTGGATTGGTCACTAGCACTCTAGCAAGGCTATTGTGGATTTATTGGATAATTGTTTTCTACAGCAGCAGCACTTTAGAGAGGCAACAAAAGGGTGTAACACTATTGATCTGATTATCAGTAGTGATTATTCATGCATTAAAAATTTACATATAAAGGAACCACTAGGAGGCAGTGATCACAGTGTACTGATGTGGGGTTTAGTTGAAGATATAACTATCATCGGAGGGTAAAGGGAAGGGTTTTGCTTTCGTAAAAACGACTACAATGGTCTCAGATATGTTTTAGGTAACATCATCAGTTGGTCCCACTCTATTTCTATAGAGTGGGACAAACTGATGATGTTACCAACAGCAAATTCTAAATGGGAAGCATTCAGGGAAGTAAACTTGTATGCTACTAGGCTTTTTCTTCCAACTAAGAGATACGGCTCCGGGTTTAAGCCCACGAGTCTCATTAGTTCAGATTAACTCGTGACTTGTGGCAGAGAATAAAAATGCATGGGATGCACATAAATTGTCAGGTAAAATTTTATGTGCACATAAATTGCACATAAAATAATCAAGTCACAAAGGAGGTTAGGCAAGCAAAGGCAGATTATGAAAAATCTTAGACAAAGGATGCAAAGAAAAATAACAAAGATTTCTTTACTAATATAAACTCTATCCACTTTATATCAGTGGTTTAACTGTAGATGATCATTCTCAGATTGCTGCCAAACTAAATGAGTATTTTGCATCTATATTCACACATAACGAGTTATTCAAGGGGGAGAGGGCCAGATGTTTATCAAACTCTAACAGGTAGTTAAATGATTTTGTGATAAAGTAAAAAAGTAAACTGCAGCCATTATCAACCCACTGCAGGATGGAAGCCTCCTCAACAATTCATGCTGAGGTAAGTGGACCATAATCTGCCATGCTGGTCCAGTGCGGGTTGGCAGATCAACCGTATTTAGCAATCAGGGGCTTGAACCCCGGGGAGCAAAGTGGAGCAGAAATTGTTGGAAGTTAAGCATAAGAAAGGCACCTGGGGGAGATGGGATCTATCCAGTTATAATAAAGGAGTTGGCAAAGGAAGTAAGTAAACCCTTAGCCATAATTATGAGAGCACCCTTGGACTCTGTGGAAGTCCCCATGGACTGGAAATGTGCAAGTGTATCTACAATTCACAAAGGGTGACATGAGTAATTACAAACCTGTTAGTTTGACTTCTGTTCCAGGGAAAATAATGAAGCACTGGTTAAAGAGGTATTCCAGGATCATCTAGATAAGATAGCAGTGATAATTCAGACACAGCATAGATTTGTCAAGGGAAGTCTTGTCTCACCAATTAGATTGGATACTACGATGTGGTCACAAAGGAACTGGATGCAAAAAATAATTTTGATATCATACACTTGGATTTCTGGAAAGCTTTTGATACGGTTGCACATGAAAGACTACAGTACAAATTGGAGCAGTATGGTATTAAGCACATGTTGCTACAATGGATAAAAGAATGGTTGAGTGGAGGAAGACAGAGAGTGGTAATCAGTGGATACTGCTCTAAGTGGAATAATGTTATTAGTGGTGTCCCTCAGGGTTCAGTGTTCGGCCCATTGTTGTTTCGTATATTTATCAATGACATTGATGAAAGTATATCAAGCTTAATATCAAAGTTTGCAGATGATACAAAGGTTGGCTGGGTTGTTAATAACAGCAATGACAGTATGCTGCTGCTGCAACAGGAGCTGGAAAAGTTGGGCAGATGTTCTGAGAAATGGCAACTGAAGTTTAACATTGATAAATGCAAAGTACTGCATATGGGCAGCAGTAACCCCAAAGAAATGTACCAAGTGGTTCACATGTACCAAGTGTTACACTCAAGGTAGTTGAGAATGAAAGAGACCTGGTGGTTATTGTGCATTCAGATATGAAGTTTTCTGAGCAGTGTAGAAAGGCTACCAGAGTTGGTCATGGGGTCTTGTCAATGATAAACAGGAATTTTGCGAGCAGGGATAAGGAGTTGATTATCCCAGCGTTACTTTTCTTCCAAACAACTGTTCAAATTACTCAACTGTAAAAATTGCAAATCCACCCTACCATTGAATATCGTTCCTACATATGGGATGGTGCCCCCAAAACCTCCCTCAGGCTTCTAGATTCCATTCAGAAGAGGGCTGTTAGGTTAATTAATAACTCCTCTCTAACAGAGTCTCTCCACTTGCTGTCTCATAGGTGTACTGTTTCTGCTGCACACCTTTTCTACAGATACTTCCATGGGCACTGTTCTTCTGATTTGGCTTCTATAATTCCCGCTCTCTCTTTCAGAACAGTCCAAACATTTGCTGCCACCAGCCAACATCCATTTACTGTCCAACTTCAAACTCACAGAACCAACTTTCCATCTTCCTCGTTTATTCATTCAACTGCCGTTTTCTGGAACAACCTTCCTTCATACGTATTTCCTGAATATTACAGTCTACAGAAGTTCAATGTCAACAAATATCTTCTTTCGTCTTCTCAATCTTCAACCCAAGCACAGTACTAAGTACAATCGGTTCTAATACCTCTCATGTTTGTGGTTTTCATAAAAAAAAAAAAAAAAAAAAGTGAAGCCAGATCATTAGAAATCTTCGGCAAAGGATGCAAAATAAAACAGCAAACACTTCTTTACTTACATAAAAGGAAATAAGTAAAGGAAAGGGATGAATCAGAATTCTAAAAGGAAGAGGATGAATCAGAATTGTCCATTTGATATCAATTGCTTGACTGTAGACAATCATTCTGAGATAGCTGCCAAACTAAATGAATATTTTGCACCTCGATTCACACATGAGAAGTTATTCAAGGAAGAGAAAGCCAGGTGTTTATCAAACTGTAACAAGAGGTTAATTGATTTTGTAATAACTGAGAACAAAGTGGAGGAGAAATTATTATTATTATTGACCAAGTAGTGCAAGGAAGCTTATGGCTCATGCTGCACCAGCCAAAAAAAATTCCTGAGTTACCCAGAGAGAGAGAGAGAGAGAGAAAGTAGAAAGGAATCACCAAGAAAGAGAAGAACGATGATATCCAGCTCAGGACCCTGGGTTTGCCAAGCCCATATTCACTTGATTGAGCCCCCTGGGAATTGTTGAAATTAAACATAAGAAAGGCACCTGGTGGATGGGATCTATCTAGTTATATTAAAGGAGGCAGCAAAGGAAGTAAGCAAACCCTTAGCCATAATGTCATTATGAGAGCATCCTTGACTCGGGGGAAGTCCCCGCGGACTGCAGATCTGCAAATGTATCTCCAATTCACAAAGGGGTATTAAAGGATGACACGAGTAATTACAGACCTGTTTGTTTAACTTTGTTCCAGGGAAAATACTGGAGTCGCTGGTAAAAGAAGAATTGTACTATCATTTAGACAAGATTGTAGTAATAATTCAGATGCAGCATGGGTTTCTTAAGGGAAAGTCTTCTCTGATCAATCTGATTGGATACTATGACATGGTCATAAAAGAACTGGATGCAAAAAATATTTTGATATCATATACTTGAATTTCAGGAAAGGTTTTGATACTGTTGCATATAGAAGAGTACTGTACAAATTGGAGCAGTATGGCATTAAGGTCAAGTTGCTACAAGATAAAAGGATGGTTGAGTGGGAGAAGACAGAGAGTGGTAATCAATGGACACTGCTCTTAGTGGACCAATAATGCACTTTGCATGTGATGTTGACCAGTAGCATAGTTACCCTTTTTCGGGCCCCTACTTAATGAAAATTGCAAAAAGAGGAGACAGCCAAAGACACCGGGCCTGGCACCCGGAGGTAATTGCCTTGCCTGCCTACATGGTAGCTACACCACTGATGTTGACCTTTGCATTCCTTCATGTGTCGCTGATTGCTCTTATAAACTGGACACACTACAAGTCACAGACGTGTGAATCAAGGGGACAGTTGTCCACTGCTCTTCGTGGAATAATGTTATCAGTGGTGTCCCCCAGTGTAGCGATGTTGGGCCCAATGTTCTTTTTATATTTATGAATGATATTGATGATAGTATATCAAGCTTAATGTTAAAGTTTGCAGATGATACACAGGTTGGCAGGGTCATTAATAACAGTAGTAGTAGTGACATGTGATGCAAGAAAGCAAGTGTATGAGCTTATGCAGCATCTGCCAAAAAAAAAAATTACAGAACAATCCCCTCTAAATGTTTGTCCAGTTCTTCCTTAAATTTATTTAACCCATCAACTTCCACAATGCCAGATGGAAGTTTGTTCCAGCAATTAACCACCCACTGGCTAAAGGAAAATTTCCTAACATCTGTCCTTCCTCAATTTCAATTTATGTCCCCTCAGGTTTGTAATCTGAACAAGTGGAAGAATCCCATCAGAATTCAGCATGCTCAACTCATTCAAGGCCTTATACACTTCAATCAGATCACCTCGCAGGTGCCTAGTCTCCAGCTGCTGCAATTTGCAGAACTTAAGCCTCTCCTGGTAAGAGGATCCCTTCAGTCCCCTCACCATTCTTGTTGCCCTTCTCTATACATGCTCAAGCAAATCTACATTCTTCCTAAAATGAGGCCTCCAGACCTGCACGCAGTACTCAAGGCGTGGCCTGACCTGACCATTGCCTTATACAGAGGGACAATCACCTCCTTTTCCCTGCTAGCAAAATTCCTGTATATCATTGACAAAACCCCATGACCTGCCCTGGCAGCCTGTCTGCATTGCTCAAGAAACTCCATATCTGACTGCACAATTACTCCTAGGTCTTTTTCATTTTCTACCATCTTAAGTGTAGTACCACACAGTTGGTACATTTCTCTGGGGTTACTTCTACCCACGTACAGTACTTTGCATTTTTCAATGTTAAACTTCAGTTGCCACTTCTCAGCCCATCTGCCCAAATTTTCTAGATTCTGTTGCAGTAACACACTGCTATTATTGTTATTAACAACCCTGCCAACCTTTTTATCATCTGCAAACTTTGATACTAAGCCTGATATACCTTCATCAATATCATTGATAAATAAACAAAACAACAGTGGACCCAACACCGAACCCTGTGGGACTTCACTAATAACATTAGTCCATGAAGAGCAGTACCCATTGATTACCACCCTCTGTTTTCTCCCACACAACCACCCTTTTATCCATTGTAGCAACTTACCCTTAATCCCATTCTGTTCCAATTTGTACAGTAGTCTTCCATGCACAACAGTGTCAAAAGCTTTCCTGAAATCCAAGTATATGATATCAAAATTATTTTTTGCATCTAGTTCCTTTGTAACCACATCATAATAACCAATGAAATTTGTCAGACAAGACTTACCTTAACAAACCCATGCTGTCTCTGAATTATTGATGCAGTCTTGTCTAGATGATCCTGCAATGCATCTTTAACCAGTGATTCCATTATTTTACCCGGAACAGAAGTTAAACTAACTGGTCTGTAATTACTCGTGTCACCCTTGAATCCTCCTTTGTGAATCGGGGATACATTTTCACATCTCCAGTCCGTGGGGACCTCCCCTGAGTCCCTGTCTCCTGATTTCAGCCTTTTCATACTGTCCAACTTTGTTTCCAGTGGCAAGTTTTTACAGTAGCTTTCTTCTTTGTATTATTAGCACTAGCGGACTCACTTGATCTCTGAATCCATTTAAAAATAAAAAGGAACAAATTGAAACTACCGACATGATAAACTAAAATTAATCACTTGGACACAAAATGCACTTAAACAAGAACTGTGTGGTGCTACTGTGTAATGTGCAGCCAAAACCAACTCACTGACAAGAAATAACTGTGTCTAAACAGAAGTTTTATGAGCAACACTTCATTAAGTTCAGTTGATTAGAACCTCAATTTTGGTACTCCCTCTCCCATAACACCACCATGTGGGAGGATATGTTAAAGTGTGTATTTTTGCAATATCAAAGAAATGGTGCAGTGATCAATTCATTATATGTTGCCACCTTGTGCATTGAACGACCATACATTTTGCTACCACAATTACAAGAAACTTGTGCCAGTACAAACAGCTACGCAAAATTAACACAAAGATATAAATTACCTATGGACACAAAAAATAACTTTGCCTTGGCATTTCTAGTTTGGCTAGCAATTCAGCCATTTGCTCATTAATCATAGTATTGGCTTGTTACAATATTGTTTTAATTCTTCGCTCCCGATTTGCAACGAGAGTAGCCTTGTGCAGGTGAAGTTTTTACAGCTCAGGAAAATACAGAAGTTTTTTCTGTTTTATTAACTTAAATTGGCATATTAACTTATTTTCTTGAGTAGCGTTATATTTCTAGTTACGATACTTAGTTTAAATTTTAACTTAGATAGAGATTTTGTAGATTATTATTTAGTATCGGTAAGGGTATCCAATCCATGTGTTTCTCAACTTTGGCAGAGCCGGCGAACGGAAAGTGTTTTTTAGCTATATTTAGCCGCTTATCGACTAATTGTTAAATTAAATTATTTTCTATAAGTAACTTATAGACCTAGTCAAGATACTTGGTTTATTCTGAATTGAGACACCGAGATTTTGGAAGTTAATTAATACTTAAGTGTCCGTAGATTTACCGTTCGCAACTTGCCGCCATTGTTATATGATACAACGTTATATCCCGAACTAGATAGCATTAGCTTAGTATAGTATAGTATATAATATTATCAATTAATCAGTAAAATTTATTAATCTTGTTGAACTTCATTGTCAGTTAAATTGTACTTTTTAACTAAATACATATAATGACTTAGATTTTACAAACGTAACATAATTAATTAATACATAACTTGATACGGAAGTTATATAAATAAACTTGAAGATAATACTTGATACTGAAAAAATATATATAGATATATAGTGTTGCAGCTACGTTGGGATCAAGTTTAGGGTTTTAGTTTTGTACTAAAATTGAAATTGAATCGAAATCATGACTCACCAGAGCAGCAAAGCAAAAGGCTCAAGCTGAATGGAGTGCAATGGCTCAGGGGAGAACTCAGGGAGGCAGTTGCCCTCTGAATCACAGCCTTTTAAAATGTACTGCTTGTTTGATGTTTGTGGACAATCAGGTATGGGACATGATATTGCCAAGGGGGATGTCTTTGTGTGTGCGCGATATAAGAAGTGTGAGGAAGCCTATATAAGAGCTTGAAGGACAGTGTGGATGCCCTCGAAGGATGTAAATTGAGGGGCCCATCAAGCTCTCAGCTGCCCACATCAATGCTTGCATTTGATCATCATGCAACACAGCGGCAATCCCCAAGGCAGAATGCGCTGGTCCCACAGGAACTAGTAGTTGTTGGTGACTATTGTCAGGGAAACGGGGAACATGCTATGCAAAAAGGATAGGTGGAACAGGACCAGGGTATGTCTGCCAGGGGCAAAGGTTGATGACGTAGAGCGGATATCATCTTTTAAGGGCATAAGAGGTGATATTGTTGTTCACGTTGGTACTAATGATATTAAGAGTAGGAGGCTGACTGAATTACTTAACAAGTACAGGTCACTGTTGAAAAAAGCCGTGAATTAGGGTTGAAGCTGAAAGTGTCTGCGGTTCAGCCCAGACACAATAGGAAGGAGTATATGATGAGAGCCTTGTCGATCAATTCGGCCCTGGAAAATTGTGCAAGACTCAAGGGGTAGGTAGGTAGGTAGAATTTTTTTCACCCTGGTCTGTACTTGTTAACAGGAGAGACTGCTTCTACAGGGATGGGATACACTTAAATAGAAAGGGTGCAAGAATATTTGCGGATGCAAGGACTAATAGATCAGAGGTGAAAGTGATTCTTGCACTACATCTATTTTAATGCGCAGCGCAGCCTGGAAAACAAGATGCACGGGGTTTCAGAGACTGCTGGGAGTCATTGCGGTACAAGTAAACCCATGGGTTGTGTTAAGGTAGCTAAGAATAGGAACAGGTGCCTGTATACTTGCGTATACACCAATGCTAGGAGTTTGGTAAATAAATTTGATGAATTTGAGGTATTGCTCAAAACCTCAAAAGCAGATATTGTTGGGATATCAGCGACATGGTGTCACACAGACATAAGCAGTGCAGAACTGGAATTTGGGGAGTACAATGTGTACAGAAAGAATAGACAGGACAGGAAGGGAGGAGGAGTTATGCTGTTAGTTAAGAAACACATGAAATCCAAGGAAGTGAAGCCAGTCGACATCGCTGGACAGTGCAGTGTTGAGTCAGTTTGGTGTGACATAAGCATTGGGAGATTAAATTGAGAGTAGGAGTGTGTTGCAGGTCTAATGACTCTGATGAATATAATAGGAAACTGTACGGGGAAATAGAGTGGGCCAGTGAATCAGAGAGTCTTATAATGGGGGATTTTAATTTCCCAGATATTGACTGAAATTTGTGCATTGGTCACTCACACACTAGCAAGGCTTTTGTGGATTTATTGGATGATTGTTTTCTACATCAGCATGTTTGGGAGGCAAATAGAGGGAGTAATTGATCTGATTATCAGTATGATTCTTCGTGCATTAAGAATCTGCAGATAAAGGAACCGCTAGGTGGCAGTGATTACAGCGTGCTGAAGTGGGATTTACTCAGAGGTAACTACAATCAGGAGTAAAGTGAAGGGTTTTTGCTTTCGTAAATGGGACTATGGTGATCTGGGACAGTATTTAAATTCTATATGGTGGGACCAACTGATGATGTTACCAACAGCAAATTCAAAATGGGAAGCATTCAAAGAATTTATCTTGGAAGCTACTAGGCTTTACATACCAACTAAGGAATATTGTTCAAGATTTAGGCCTAAATGATGTTAGATGAAATAATGAGACATATGGCAGAGAAGAAAATGCATGGGATACATATAAATTAATGGGTGACATGGAAGCCTATGATAGCTATAAGCTGGTCTGTAACCAAGGCACAAAGGAGATTAGGCAGGCAAAGGCAGATTATGAGAATTCTTTGTCAAAGGATGCAAAGAAAAACAGCAAAGAGTTCTTTACTTATGTAAACTCTGGAAGGAAGGGGATGAATCAGATTGGTCCACTTGATATCGATGGATCAAATGTTGATGATCCTGATCAAGTGGCTAAGAAACTAAATGAGTATTTTGCCTCTACATTCGCCCATGAGGAGTTATTCAGGGAGGGGAATGTCAGAGGTGAGTTAAACTCTGGCAGTGACCTAGATGATTTTGTAATAACTGAGAGGAAAGTGGAGGAGAAATTGTTGAAGATAAACATAAAAAAGGCACCCTGGGTGGATTGGATCTATCCAGTTATATTAAAGGAGGTAGCAAAGGAAGTAAGCAAACCCTTATACATAATTATGAGAAGTTCTTTGTACTCAGGAGAGGTTACCATGGACTGGAGATGTGCAAATGTGACCCCAATTCGCAAAGGTGGATCAAAGGGCGACACAAGTAATTATAGACCTTTTTGTTTATCTTCTGTTCCAGGAAAATTAATGGAGGCACTGGTTAAAGAAACACTGCAGGATTATCTTGACAAGACTTCAGTTATAGCTGGGACACAGTGTTGTTTTGTTAAGGGAAAGTCTTGCCTGTCCAATTTGATTGGATACTATGATGTGGTAACAAAGGAACTGGATGCAGGAAATAACTTTGTTATCATATATTTGGACCTTAGAAAGTCTTTTGATACTGTTACACATGGAAGACTTCTTAACGAATTGGAGCAGTGTGGCATTGGAGGCAAATTGCTGCTTTGGATAAAGGGATGGTTGAGTTGGAGAAGGCAGAGAATGGTAATCAGTGGACACTGCTCATCGTGGACTAATGTTATTAGTGGAGTCCCTCTGGGTTCAGTGTTGGGTCCAGTTTTGTTTTCTGTATTTATAAATGATATATCAAGTTTGATTTCCAAGTTTGCAGACGATACAAAATTTGGCAGGGTTTTTAAGGAAACTAATGATAGTACGCTGCTGCAACAGGATCTGGAAAGGTTGAGCAGATGGCCTGAGAGGTGGCAAATGAAGTTTAACATTGACAAATGTAAAGTAGTATATATGGGAGGCAGTAACTCCAGAGTGACGTATCAACTCTGTGGTACTACACTGACAGATATAAGAGAACGAAAAGACCTGGGGGTAATTGTGCAGGCAGATATGAAGTTTTCTGAGCAGTGCAGATGGTCAGCAAGAGTAGCTCATAGTGTCTTTTCAGTGATATACAAGAATTTTTCTAGCAAGGAAAAGGAGGTGATTATCCCCTTGTATAAGGCAGTGGTCAGGCCACACCTTTATTACTGTATACAGGTCTGGAGGCCTCATTTTAAGAAGGATGTAGAGCTGGTGGAATGAGTACAGAGAAAAGCAACAAGATTAGTGAACGGAACAAAGGGTTGCTCTTAAGAAGAAAGGCTTAAATTTTGCAAATTACAGTGTCTGTAGACTAGGCACCTGCAAGGTGATCTGATTGAGGTGTATAAAGCCTTGAATGGTTTGAGCATGCTCAATGCTGATGGGATTCTTCCTCTCGTGCAGAATAATCACCTGAGAGGGCATAAATTCAAATTGAGTTAAGATGGTTGTAGGATAGATGTGCGGAAAATTGCCTTTAGCCAGTGGGTAGTTGGTTGGTGGAACAGACTTCCATCCTTTGTTGTGGAAGTTGATAGTCTGAATAAATTTAAAGCTGAACTGGACAGGTATTTGGAACAAATGGAGGGGTGAAATGGGAGTGGTTTATTTATATATATATATTTTTTTTTTTGGCTGATGCTGCATAAGCTTGCTTTCTTGTATCATTATGCCTCTATTAATGCTAATTACAGTATTGCCTGCCTGTTTGAATCAAAGACCATATATTTTAAGGAAACCACTGTGAATTGCAACTGTTTGGAAAATCAAATTTAAGAAGCATTTTTTTTTTCTTATTTTTTGTTTTTTTGACAGACCTCTTGAACACCCAAACACTTACTAATGGGTAACTCCACCCATGGCATTTGGATGGAATAGAGTGCAACTCCAAGGGGATGGTACAAAAAATACAGAGATCTGTAGTGAACAAGTACCGAGTAAACTGCACTGTAGCAGGGATAATTAACCATGTGATGGAATGAAACCACCAACCTTTTGTGCACCGAGGCAAAAAAATTAAAAATAAAATATAATATTTAAAATAAATGATAAAAAATAAAAAGAAAATAACAAACTTATGTTCGTTCTAGGTAACTATCCAGCTGAACTTTGAATTTTCCTCAAGCTGTCAGCTTCACAAAGGCAATTTTATTCTAGTAATTAACAGATTGCTGCTAAAAGAAAACTTCCTACAGTCCAAGCTAAATTTCTTCCCTGGAAGATATTCAACTTGGGCTGGAATATATGGCCTCTCGTTCTGGAATAACTTATAATAGTGGAATTTTTGCTTTCTTTCATTCATTTTACTATTCCCCTTATAAATCTCAATCAGTATCCATCTATGGCAGCTAGTTGTCAAGCTCTATAGCCCAGATATTCAAATCCTTTCATCAATGAGATCCTTTTGCATATCTCACCAAGCCCTGCTTTAAACCCTTGTAAGAAGCTCAAGGTCTTTTTTTTGTGTGGTCTCCATATTTGGACACGGTATTCTATATGGGTCTTACAATACCCTTATAAAGTGGGATTATGACCTTCTATCACTACAGACTATTGTTCAATAATCCATCAATAAAATACTGTGAGCTTTCTTGGCTGCCTATATCCTAACTCTCAGATCCCTTTTTTCTTCTACTGTCTTAAATTCAACCCACTAAGTGCTTGCATTATTTTTGGTTTACTATTCCCCAGATTTAAGACCTAGTGTCATGCAGCATTAACAGCCAACTGCTAACTTTCGGGCATCCTTGTAGTCTGCCCAAGTCATCTTGTTAAGTGTGTTAAGCACTAAAGCAAGTAAGGTTATGAGCCGTCAGTATGTTGCCTATAGATTGCATGTGTTCTGTGGTCGATTTAATATTAATGTTAGTAGTACCAAATTATGCAAGAGAGTACGCTTATACAGTATCAGCTTAAAAAAAAAAAAAAAAAAAAACCTCCACATCACCTGTCTGATCCCTCTAATAATTTTTCTAGTTCCTCTTTAAATTTATTAATACTACCCTCTTCCACAGTACCAGATGGAAGTTTTTCCAACAGTCAACTGCCTACTGGCTGAAAGCAAATTTCCACACCTGTCCTGCAACCATCCTTCTTCAATTTAAATTTATGCATCCTCATGTGTGTCATCTGACCTCAACATGCTTTAAGTTAAACCAAGTAGTATATGCCATTTCCTGAAAGAGGCCTCTGAGGTCGGGAAAACTCATATCTAGGAAATAAACTCATACACCGACCATTGGAAAAAATTTTTACTGTAACTAAAATTTTTTACAAATAGTATAAAAACAAATTATTTACAATAAACTAATAATTGTATGTTGCGGAATACTAAAAACTGTAATAAAAATCGTTTACCATAAAATAAGCTAAAATATAAAATTAAAAGCGCTAAAAACCTGGAGCTTTCGAGAGCCTCAGCTCTCTTCTTCAACAGTAATATGACTTTCTGCAACATCTCCTTAAATAGTAGGTTCACAGTACCTCCACACGTGGTAGTTCTCCACGTGGTTCAATCGGCACATGGTCAGAACCGGAAGCAGAAATGTCTCGGGTACGTGGCAAATAAAATCGTTCATCCGAACTTAATACAATTGTTTCAAAAATAGGATGAATACGCATGCCTCTATCTCTATTCATGGTATTCTTACTGGATGAACCAATCTGTAAACCCTCGAGCCATTTACGCTCCCAGTATCCTGTGCGCGATCCAAAATAATAGCGTCCTCCGGGGAGATTTGATGCTGCTTCTCCCAAAAATGTTCGGCCACGGCAGACTTACTGTAATCAGCGGTTCTTATGGCATTTAAATGTTTTTAAATGCTTAAATGTTTAAATGTTTTTAAATAACAATAAACAGTATATGCCATTTACTACTTGGTATTGGAGGAATAGGTTATAAGAAACAGTGTGTAATAATTTATTTGAAGTTCATATAAAAATAAAAAATATTCCTTCCCCATCAAATAACAAATAACTTGAGTACTGAATAAATAAATAAATAAGGAATAGATTTTTGCTCTAATTTTTATTTGAATAAAAATTTATTCAAATAATACCCAATTCTGGTTATGTTACCATCATGAGATGGGGTAGGCAGAAGATTTGGTTATCACTTGATGACCGGACTTCAGAAATTGGTAAAGTGGGAACTGATTATTAATTCCATTAGTCTTTGAGAATCACAGGTACTGATGTTTGTTGTTATATCTGTCACAATTTCTCAATCTGATCAATCACAATTTCAGCTGACGTTTCCTGAAAAGTGGCCGAAGGATGGCTGGTGCCTCCAGGCTGCACCTGTTTTGGATCTACATGCAAAGGATGATGTGTGGTTCCTGTAGACTTATTTTTCCAGTATTAATATTATACGAAGAAGTTTCACTTAATGGACACCTCCTGTTGTGGGCACTCAAGCTTATATGCTGTCCAGAAGTATTATAAATTACATGTTAAACACACTCTCTAATATGGGTGTGGATACTTTCAAGGGTATTGACACATGCACATTTGAAGTTTCTTAGGTCACTAGGATTTGAAATATATGTAACTGAAGGTCAAGGTCATTACAGTAATACTAATTAGACTTGTGATGGCCATGGATCACTCATAAAGCAGATGACCCAATATGTCATTAATGAAATGGCAATCACATCACTACTGCTGGTACAGAATGTTTACAAATTTATTTGGACTGCCTGATGGAGTTCCACTGGTGTGCATCAATTAGCAAGGCAATAAAATGATAAAAAAAAATGCATACACATCCCTTGTATTAAAAAAACAAGGGATGTGTATGCAGGATTGGATTTGGTTTGTAGTGCTGTACATAAAGTGTGGGAATAAAAATAAGTTTTAGTTTATTTTTCACAAAAATAAATTTAACATTACCAATGGTATATATAAGTAATTTTCATCAGTAGCCCATGGGGATTTTCTGCATCTGTGAATATACTGTACTTCAACAAAAATACTATGTGATGTCTTCATAACTACTTCAGCTATAATGTTGTCCAAGGATGATTACAATTTTCCCATGCAGCTCAACAGTGAGAAATGGTAATCATTTCAATAACTACCATGAAAAGGGAGAAATTTTGACCTGTTAAAGGGAGAGGGTTTTACTTTAAAAGAATTCTGTTTGAGCAGGAATAATAAATATAGACAAACACTAGCAAGTGGTTTAATTATCCATAAAAGTGCCAAAATGAAATTATCTTTATTTACTAAAAGTTAATTAATTGAAACACAAATATGTACAATGATAATAAATAAAAAATTCTGAACAAGCAACCATTGCAGTGAATTTCATTTTTCCAAATTATTGAAATTGACTACACTGACCTCTGAAAAGTGGACACTCCCTTCTGGTTCTATGGCATCCACTTTAAATATGTTTTACTGTATTACTAAATGCTATTACTAGAAATGTTTGCTCCATCTACATTATAGAAACTGACAGATAGAGGAATATGATTATTTTAGTAGATAGAAGAATTGTCTCCATGAATAAATAAATAAATAAATGTAAAAACTGAATAGAAACACTTCTTTAAGGATATGGATACCTACAACCCTTCCAGTATGATCCAGTCAAATTCCTCAGATCAATCATCAAGCATCTTTTAGTGGCAGGCAAGACATTTGTGTCCATTACATCATACATGTGTAGTGCAAAGCTAATTAACAATGTTTTTCAGTAAGATAAAAAATAAGTATGATGCAAAATTTCAGAAGACATATACACAAGATTTTCTATGTATTATAAAATGTGGAAAAGGTAACACACGCTGCACTATATGTGTATGAAATTTTTCCGTTTCGGGCAGTGGGGAAATGTAATCAGACATATCTAAACAAATAAGCATGCAGGGCATAGAAATAAAAATAAATGTAGCATTTCATGGTGACAATGATACATACATTCACAATTCTTAAATGCATCTTTTGTCATAGAATATAATCTTTCTCTGAGTTGGCTGATTGTACAGGTACGTTGTTCAGAAATATGTTTTGCAAAAGTGAAATAGCAAGAAAATGTGGTTGTGTTTCAAAAACTGCAGGCATTGTTAGTAAAATTTCACAGAGGGGGAAAGAAGAGGTAGTGATGGCTCTGAAAAATGAGCCATTTTAGATAACTACAGATGGCAGTAATCAGAGTGATTCCAAGGTATATCCCATTATGGTGACTGATTTATTAATAAAAATAAATCAGCAAATCAAAAGCAGCTTGATCTCAGTGCCAGAGTCAACGGGGGCTTTACAAGTTACAACAGTTGTCATCTTCTGAATAAGCTGAAAGCATGTAGGATTTAAAACATTGTCTGCCATTTATTGTTGATAAAGCAGTTGTTCTGATAGACCTAAAAACTGGCGTAAGGGAAGGGTATTAACAGGAAAAATTCACCACTGGGTGGTAATAGTCTGTCCTTGTCCTCGTATTAATTCTTTTCCAATGATAGTTTCAACTTGCAATTGAAAACCATGGGATTCAGTCATTCTGGATTAGCATTAGTTGAGGCATATGATGTAAGAAAGCAAGCTTATGCAGCATCAGTCAAAAAAAAAAAAAAAAAAAAAACCTCCCATTTCACCCATCCATTCACTCCAAATGCCTGTCTAACTCAGCCTTAAATTTTTTTAAGCTATCTACTTCCGCGACAAGAGATGGAAGTATTGTTCCAGCAATCAACTACACGCTGACTAAAGGTGAATTTCTGCACATCTGTTCTACAGCTGTCTTTCTCAATTTGAATCTATGCCCCGCTCAGGTTCATAATCTGAGCAAGCTCAATGCTGATGGGATTCATCAGCATTGAGTGTTCAACCCGTTCAAGGCCTTATACACTTCTATCAGGTCACCTCACATGTGCCTAGTCTCCAGGCACTGGAATGTTCAGAACTTAAGCCTTTATGGTAAGAGCATCCCTTTGTTTCCCTCACCAGTCTTGTTGCTCTTCATTGTACTCATTCTAGCAACTCGACATCCTTTCTAAAATGAGGCCTCCTGACCTGTACGCAGTACTCAAAGTTTGGCCTGACCATTGCCTTGTACTATATGATAATCACCTCCTTGTCCCTGCTAGCAAAATTCCTATATACTATTGACAAGACTCAATGACCTGCTCTGGCAGCCCATCTACACTGCTCAGCCAACTTTATATGTGACTGCACAATTACCCCAGGTATTTTTCACTGTCATGAATGAAAGGAGAGTGAAACTCTCTACGACCTTCCCTGAGTGTAGTACCACACAATTTGTACTTTTCTCTTGGGTTACTGCTACCCATATGCAGTACTTTGCATTTGTCAATGTAAAACTTCAGTTGCCCCTTCTCAGCCAATTTTCCCAATGTATCTAGATCTTGTTGCATTAGCATACTGTCTTTACTGTCGATAACAACCCTGCCAACCTTTTTATCATATGCAAATTTGGACATTAAGCCTGATATACCTTGATCACTATCATTGATGAATACACAAAACAACAATGGACCCAGCAACAACAATGAACCTTGAGGAACTCCACTAATAACGTTAGTCAATGAAGAGCAGTCCATTGATTACCACTCTCTATCACCTCCACTCAGCCATCCCTTTATTCATTGTAGAAATTTGCCCTTAATGCTATATCGCTCCAATTTATACATCAGTCTTCCATGTGCAGCAGTATCAACAGCTATCCTGAAATCCAAGTATTGTCAGTTCTCGCTTTATGAGTTTTTTTTTTTTTTTTTTTTCTCGAAGTATGAAGTATCAACAAAATCGAAAAAATGAATGTTAACTGCAAAAAAAGGAATGTTAAACTTTCATAAATACCGCATTTCAAACCACGCGCCTAGCTATACAATACAGTGTACCCAGCTTTACAATATTAATCTGTTCCGGAGACACCATTATCATGAAAATATCGTAATGTTAATGTTAAACTTCAGTTGCCCCTTCTCAGCCAATTTTTCCAACTTATCTAGATCTTGCATTAGCATACTGTCTTTACTGTCGTTAACAGCCCTGCCAACCTTTTTATCATCTGCAAATTTGGACATTAAGCCTGATATACCTTCATCACTATCATTGATGAATACACAAAACAACAATGTACCCAGCACCAAACCATGGAGAACGGTGTATTAGTTACCAATTCAAATTAATAAAATTCACTACACTTTCATCATTACGTATGTTCTGTTATAAGAACCAATTTTGAATGCCTTTGTGACATTTTTCCCCTCGACGTGGGCACCTGTACGTGGTGAGGGGACCTCCCAGTGATGCTGCTGGTTTTCCAGATTAGCATCACTGGGATCTAACGCCCATACCTTGGTTCCAGGGTTACATCATTGGAATCCAGCGTGTGCAGCCGTGCGCCGCAACCCGTGGATTTCGGAAAGGGGGATCCTGGTGGTTGAGGGGCCCAGCCTTAATACACCACTTTGGCCCCTGCTTCGACAAGACAGGAGGTCCCGGACCGGCCCAACTGGGATCAATCGGCGGGTGGTTTTTTACTGCTAGGGTCAACTGCATTCCAATAAGTCTCCCTCCCTATGGTCCTGGGACAGTATAAAGACTTATTGGTAACGTGGGTATGGTGCTCCTAAGCGAACTCAGCGTCCCATTCGTGTACGCAGTACCTGCTAGTTCACAAGTGGGCATCCCCTCGTAGGGCTCCGTGGTGGGTGAGGTACTTAGGCATCAGACACTTTCTCTTTACATTTATGAGTAATTTAAATCCAATTTCTTCTGGGGGCCCCAACAAGGCCCCTAGCTAATCGATCAGATGAGAGTGAGAGCAATTCTGCAAAAAGAGCCAGAACTGAGGATAAAACACAATCTATAACACCGCTTTTCCTCATTCTCCATTCTACTGGAGAGCAGTCATTTGGGAAGATGTCACCCTTCTTTATCCAGAATGGATTAGAAGGGTTGGCAAGATCACCAAAATCTGTAAAACGGCTGCGTTCTGGAGATCTTTTAATGGAAGCTTCAAGTACAAAGCAAGCAGAAAGAATCCTGAATGCGACATCCATAGGGGCCATACCGATTAGTGTAACACCCCACAAAACTTTGAACTCTTCATGAGGTGTCATTTCAGAGTGGTATCTTCTTCATGTCTCTGAAGAAGAGATCTGCCCTGAACTAAAAGACCAAGGAGTGACGGCTGTCAAGAGAATATAAATGCGGAAGGATGGGAATCTTGTCCCTACCCGAGTTCTCATCATAACATTTAACACCCCATGGCCTCCAAGTTCCATCAAGGCAGGCTACTTAAACTGCCCAGTAAGGCTTTACATCCCAAACCCACTGAGGTGTTTTAAATGCCAAAAATACGGCCACTCACAAACGGCTTGTGTGTTAACCCTGCTTGTGCTCGATGTGGTTCAAAATATCACGAGAGCAAGGAATGTTCAGCTTCCAAACCGATCTGTATAAATTGCCAAGGAGAGCACCCTGCCTACTACAGAGCATGCCAGCAGTGGAACGATGAAAAAGAGATCCAAAAACTAAAAACAGAGCTGAATATCTCCTACCCAGAGGCTAGAAAACGCATGCAACCAATAAATAGCGGGAAGCCTTCATATACCCAGAAGGTTTCTGCGAAGTGCACTATCGGTACGCAAAATGAGATGACTGTACCACCAAGAGAGTCATTCACTCCGATTGCACGCTATTTATTGAGTTCACAAAAGCCCACCAAAAGAACGCAGTCAGCTGCCACTCCTATATCCGTACCTCCTAGTGCTCCACCACTACCAAAACCAAGTTGTAAAGAGCCAAGAGTAATAACAGAAACAATGGATGTCGAGCACAAGGAGGTACCGGATGAATCAGTCTTGGAACTCTTTGCGGAGGAAGAAATGGACATTCTTCCCAAAAAAAGATAAAATCAAGACTGACAAAAGTAAGCCCTCAGCATTTCGGAAGCCGCCTGATGGACCCACCAAGCCTAAATAATGGCTAAATTCCTACAGTGGAATTGTCATGGATTCCGGTGAAATACTGATGACATCAAGGCCCTCCTGCAAAAGCACGAGCCAATTTGCTTTTGCTTGCAGGAGACTTATCTAAAGGCAAAAGATGATCTCACCATGCATAACATCACAATTTTTCGTAAGGATAGAATTGCGGATGGTCCTGCTCACGGAGGAGTGGCTATCCTTGTGAACAACCAGACCCCAGTTCAGCTCTTGCTAATTACAACTAGCATAGAGGCTGTTGCAATTCGCCTTACAGTGGGATTTTTATTAACCGTTTGTTCTATTTATTTGCCACCTGGGACTGACATCTCCCAGGAAGAGCTTGATGATCTTGTAACGCAGTTGTCTCCCCCTTTCTTACTTTTCGGGGATTTTAATGGACATAACACCCTGTGGGGTAGTGCTAACATCAATGGAAGGGGACGAGTCATAGAGCGTATGCTAAATGACAATGACCTTTCCCTTCTAAATACTGGAACAAACACCTTCTTCCACATGCCTACCCGTAGAGGCGCCTCCATAGCCAGGTGGGAAGGAGCAGCAGTGCATAACACACGCTTCTTGATTAGACCGGGGTTCGAGCCCGTCACCACCAAATACGGAGGATGCGGAAAGGTCAGGGAATGACCACCGCATATTCCCGGAGCAATGTGGCCTTAGTTGCTAATGCTCCTAAAAACCGAACAACAAACAAACAAACAGCCCACCTGTACTTTTTCTGCCATTGATCTCTCTATCTGCACCCCTTCTCTACTCCCTTCTTTCACTTGGGAAGTGGATGAGAACCCATACGGAAGTGATCACTTCCCTGTGATAACCTTGTTACACAGGGAGACCATGTCTTCCTTTCAGGTTACCACGGTGGAAGATTGATCCGGCTGACTGGCCTGCCTTCCAACATCTGGCAAATTTTGACCAAAGTACAGTCAGTCAGGAGCCTATCAATGATGCAGTAACGTACATCACAGAAATCATTGTCCAAGCAGCTGCGAATGCTGTTCCAAAAACATCTGTCCGGTTTCCACGATTTCCCAAACCTTGGTGGAATTCCCCATGCACAGCAGCAAAAAAGGCTCAAAACAAAGCATGGGGGATATTCCGCAGATATCCTACTACGACTAATCTTATAGCCTTTAAACACGCATGAGCCAAAGCACGCTACATCCGTCGTCAGAGTCAAAACGAATCGTGGATCAATTTTACTTCATCAATTACTCAGTCCACTAGTACTAAGTTGGTCTGGGATAGAATCTGGAAAATGAAGGGAAAATATACATCCCACCCTTCTTCAATCCTAGATTATAATGGATGCACTATTCCAGATCCAACTGCAATAGCCAATTCTCTTGGGGAAACATTCTCTAACATCTCCGCAACATCATCATATTCCCCAGAGTTCCTGGTCCTGAAAAATCAAATCGAAAAACAGGCACTTCATTTTAAGTCTAAGAGCCTTTATCCGTACAACGAGGCATTTACTATACAGGAACTGAAAAGAGCCCTCACTCTTTCCAAAGCAAGTGCTGTTGGACCAGATGGCATTCATTATGAAATGATTAAGGATCTTTCAACAAAATCTATGGATTATCTGCTCCTTCTATATAACAGAATCTTTATTGAAGGGCAGTTTCCGGATTTCTGGTGCAAGTCAACCATTCTTGCCTTTGCTAAGCCAGGAAAGGATCCAAAAGCCACTAGAAATTATCGTCCTATTGCTCTGACTAGCTGTTTGTGCAAAATCCTGGAGACAATGGTTAATTCTCATTTAATCTGGTATTTAGAATCAAATGACCTTCTCTCCAACATCCAGTGTGGCTTCCGAAGGAACCGGTCCACTTTGGACCATCTTATTAGATTGGAAACATCCATCGGGGATGCTTTCCTAAAACGCGAACACTTGGTGTCAGTGTTCTTTGACATGGAGAAAGCGTATGACACAACTTGGAGATTTGGCATCTTAAAAGATCTGCATAGCCTTGGTCTTAGGGGGCAACTCCCCATTTTTATTAAAAACTTTTTAGCCAATCGATCTTTCCAAGTTCGTGTGGGATCCTCACTCTCTCGTTCCTTTAGCCAAGAGGAGGGAGTACCACAGGGATCAGTTTTAAGTGTCACGCTTTTCGCCATCAAAGTAAATTCCATCACAGAACAACTTCCTCCAACCGTAAACAGGGCCCTCTATGTTGATGACTTTAGCATATTTTGTCAGTCATGCAACATGAGGGTTATTGAAAGACAACTGCAAAAAGCCATTGATCGCCTTAATTCCTGGGCACTTGCTAATGGCTTCAGGTTCTCGCCGGAGAAGACCGTTTGCATACACTTTTGTCGTAAGCGTAATCTTCATCCTGAACCTGAACTAAGGCTCGGACAAAATGCTATTCCAGTAGCGGCGGACACAAAATTTTTGGGACTCGTATTTGATAAAAAGTTGACCTTTCTGGATCACATCCGTCAACTCCGCGCAAAGTGCACAAGAGGGCTGAATATTCTGAGCTCTCTTTCCTCTACATCTTAGGGTGCAGATCAATGCACCCTACTACGCATCTACCATGCACTTGTGTGATCCAGACTAGATTACGGGTCCCTGGTATACAATTCGGCCAGAGACAGTGTGCTTCGTTGGGTGGATCCTGTCCATCATCTGGCTCTCCATACCGCTATTGGAGCATATCGAACATCTCCAGTCCAGAGCTTATACGTCGAAGGAAACGAACCGCCGTTATCGCTTCGACGTAAGCAGTTGTCTCTAAACTACGCTTTAAAACTGAAATCCCTGCCAGACCATCCTACGTGGCCATCCGTTTTTGCGCCACGATGGGAAAATTTGTACAACACCCGTAAGACTGCCAACCGACCTTTTGGTATTCATCTCCAAGAGCTACTCAAAGAACTTAATATCAAGGTAGACAAGGTTGCCCAAACACCAGAGCAACCCCTTCCACCCTGGCATGCGACTTGTCCCTTAGAAATTGGGGTAAGTCGGACACTCCATCGTCTGTCTACCTGCAGCTTTATTCAGCACACCGAGCTGAACATTCTGACTTCGCACCAGTTTACACAGACGACTCGAAGTCGGAATCATATGTGGGATCTGCTGCTGTCTTTACAGACAGCACTACATCGGAGCAGATTCCCTCTGAATGCAGCATTTTTACCGCAGAGCTGCATACTATAGAGTTAGCCTTGGATCACATTAGTGAATGCCAATACCAACGGTTCATTTTATATTCCGACTCTCTCAGCGTGTTACAGGCTTTAATAACCATGAGATATAATTCTCATCCCGTTCTATCTAGCATTCAGCAGAATATTCTATTCAGCAGAAGCTTCTGCTGAATTCCATTCAGCAGAAGCTTCTATTAGAATGAGCAGAAGCCTGAAAAACAAGATGCATGGTATTTCAGAGACTGCTGGGAGCCATTGCGGTACAAGTAAACACATGGGTTGTGTTAGGGTAGCTAAGAATAGAAACAGGTGCAGGTATACTTGCGTGTACACCAATGCTAGGAGTTTAGTAAATAAATTTGATGAATTTGAGGTATTGCTCAAAACATCGAAGGCAGATATTGTTGGGATATCAGAGACGTGGTGTCACACAGATATAAGGGATGCAGAACTGCAATTTGGGGAGTACAACGTCTACAGAAAGGATAGACAGGATAGGAAGGGGGAGGGGTTATGCTATTAGTTAAGAAACACATAAAAACCAAGGAAGTGAAGCCAGTCGACATTGCTGGACAGTGCAGTGTGGAGTCAGTTTGGTGTGACATAAGCATTGGGAGATCAAAATTGAGAGTAGGAGTGTGCTATAGGCCTAATGACTCTGATGAGTATAATAAGGAACTGTACAGGGAAATAGAGTGGGCCAGTAAATCAGAGAGTCTTATAATGGGAGATTTTAATTTCCCAGATATTGACTGGAATTTGGGGGCTGGTTACTCACACACTAGCAGGGCTTTTGTGGATTTATTGGATGATTGTTTTCTACATCAGCATGTTCGGGAGGCAACTAGAGGGAGTAATACTCTTGATTTGATTATCAGCAGTGATTCTTCATGCATTAAGAATCTGCAGATAAATGAACCACTAGGTGGCAGTGATCACAGTGTGCTGAAGTGGGATTTACTCAAAGAGGTAACCACCATTAGGGGTAAAGGGAAGGGTTATTGCTTCCGTAAAGGCGACTACGATGGACTGAGACAGTATTTAAATTCTATACAGTGGGACCAACTGATGATGTTACCAACAGCAAATTCAAAATGGGAAGCATTCAAAGAACTTATCTTGGAAGCTACTAGGCTTTACATACCAACTAAGAAATATTGTTCAAGGTTTAGGCCAAAATGGATGTCAGATGAACTAATGAGGCATATGGCAGAGAAGAAAAATGCATGGGATACATACAAATTAACACATGACACAGAAGCCTATGATAGATACAAGTTGATATGCAACCAAGTTACAAAGGAGGTTAGGCAGGCGAAGGCAGATTACGAGAAATCCTTGGCAAGGGATGCAAAGAGTTCTTTACTTATGTAAACTCTAGAAGGAAGGGGATGAATCAGATTGGTCCACTTGATATTGATGGGTCAAGTGTTGATGATCCTGCTCAGGTAGCTAACAAACTAAATGAATATTTTGCATTGACATTTACACATGAGGAGTTATTCAGCGAGGGGAATGCCAGAGGTGTATTCAACTCTAGCAGTAAGCTACAGAATCTTGAAATAACTGGGTGTAAAGTGGAGGAGAAACTGTTGAAGATAAACACAAGAAAGGCACCCGGGGTGGATGGGATCTATCCAGTTATATTAAAGGAGGCAGCAAAGGAAGTAAGCAAACCCTTAGCCATAATTATGAGAGCTTCCTTGGACTCAGGGGAGGTACCCATAGACTGGAGATGTGCAAATGTGACCCCAATTCACAAAGGAGGATCAAAGGCTGACACAAGTAATTATAGACCTGTGAGCCTAACTTCTGTTCCAGGAAAAGTAATGGAGGCACTGGTTAAAGAAGCACTGCAGGATCATTTAGACAAGACTTCAGTTATAGCTCAGACACAGCATGGTTTTGTTAAGGGGAAGTCTTGCCTGACCAACTTGATTGGATACTATGATGCAGTCACAAAAGAACTGGATGCAGGGAATAACTTTGATATTATATACTTGGATCTTAGAAAGTCTTTTGATACTGTTGCACATGGAAGACTGCTACACAAATTGGAGCAGTGTGACATTGGAGGCAAATTGCTGCTATTGATAAAGGGGTGGTTGAGGGGGAGAAGACAGAGAGTGGTAATCAATGGACACTGCTCATCGTGGACTGATGTTATTAGTGGAGTCCCTCAGGGCTCAGTGTTGGGTCCATTATTGTTTTCTGTATTTATAAATGATATTGATGATGGTATATCGGGCTTAATGTCCAAGTTTGCAGACGATACAAAGGTTGGCAGGGTTGTCAAGGACACTACTGACACTATGCTGCTGCAACAGGATCTGGAAAGGTTGAGCAGATGGGCTGAGAGGTGGCAAATGAAGTATAACATTGACAAGTGTAAAGTACTACACATGGGAAACAGCAACCCCAGAGCAATGTATCAACTCTGTGGTACTGCACTGACAGTGGTAGAGAATGAAAGGGACTTGGGGGTGGTTGTGCAGGCAGATATGAAGTTCTCTGAGCAGTGCAGACGGGCTGCAAGAGTAGCTCATGGAGTATTGTCAATGATATACAGGAATTTTTCCAGCAGGGATAAGGAGGTGATTATTCCATTGTATAAGGCGATGGTCAGGCCACACCTAGAGTACTGTATACAGGTCTGGAGGCCTCATTTCAAGAAGGATGTAGAGCTGCTGGAACGAGTACAGAGAAGGACAACAAGATTAGTGAATGGAACAAAGGGGTGCTCTTACAAAGAAAGGCTTAAGTTTTGCAAATTACAGTGTCTGGAGACTAGGCACCAGCGAGGTGATCTGATAGAGGTGTATAAAGCCTTGAATGGTTTAAGCATGCTCAATGCTGATGGGATTCTTCCTCTAGCTCAGAAAAATCACCTGAGAGGGCATAAATTCAAATTGAGGAAAGACAGATGTAGGATAGTCGTGCGGAAATTTGCCTTTAGCCAGCGGGTGGTTGGTTGGTGGAGGTTGATAGCCTAAATAAGTTTAAGGCTCAGCTGGACAGGTATTTTGAACGAACAGAGGGGTGAAGTGGAAGTGGGTTTTTTTTTTTTTTTTTTGGCTGATGCTGCATAAGCTTGCTTTCTTGCATCAAATGCCTCTACTAATGCTAATATTCACTTCCTTCGTGAACTTGAATATGATATCCGCTTCTGCTGGATTCCCAGCCACATTGGGATTAGGGGAAATGATTTGGCTGACACAGCAGCCAAATCAGCAATTCCCAATAATAATCAGTGTCTGTCAGTCCCCTATACAGACTACAGGCAAATAATACACCAAAAGATACATTCCCAATGGCAGGATTCATGGAATAGACAGACTGGGAATAAACTATATCGTATAAAGCCTGTAATTGAACCGTGGAAGTCTAGTCTGCGCAGGAATCATAAGGAGGAAGTTGTTCTTGCCTGGACCCACATAGAACATAGTCATCTGACTCATTCGTTTTTGCTGAGAGCTGATGACCCTCCTATGTGTGAGTCCTGTGGCTCAATTTTAACAATCAGACACATTTTAGTTGACTGTCCAGATTTTAGCAATATCCGTTTTACCGCTTTTAATCATCTGACTGAGCCGTATACACTCAGTCAGATTTTATCCGACAATGACAGTGTCTGCTGTTTTTAGCTTTTTTAAATCAATAAAGGTTTTTACTCGTATTTAAAATTTATATGTTATCGTTGTTTCTTTTATTGATATATTTTTTTATTATATATCTGGGCATGGCGGCCTAACTAATTAGGTCACTGAGAGGTTAAATTTTTATATATTACCTGGACTTGGCGCATTATAGCCTTAGTTGCTAATGCGCCATTAAAATCCAAACCAAACCAAATGACACTTTTCTAAAGCACATTTGCCGACCGAGCTAGCCGAGTGGGTAAAGTGCCCTGACAACCCAAAGGTCGCGGGGTCGAATCCCGCCTCGTGCTTGGATCAGAGTAGAAAATGCAAAAACCCTTGGAAGGTGCAATATAGCCACAGAAGCACAAAAAAAACAAAACACATTTCGTGAAGTCACAACCATAAAACAATAAAAACAATTTGCACTTTCCGGTTTATTGGGCTTTTCTGTTACTGCAAGCAATTATATGAATCAATTGCATTTGCAAAAATACTGATAGCTGGAATTGTGTGGTTTTTTGGGTTATTATGGTGAATTGTGTTTCCCCTTTACTGAAATCTTCATTTGTATAAAAATCATAAATAAATTTTCAGAATCTTCTCTTCATTCCATTTTTTTTTTTTTTTTTTAAGCTTCATAAACTTGTTACTCCGCACAAATCGTGTTAGTTGCAATTTGTGTGTTCCATTAAAAAATGCTTATGCATGCTATTGAAATTTATAAAGAAAAGAAAAGATTATCTTGGAAACAAATGCCTCTTGAAGAATTTCTGAAGAAGACGACTCCTTGTGCAACAAACCAACGAGTGCCGAGCCAATAATAAGTGATCAACGAGTGTGTATTTAATCGATGATGAAGAATAAACATTCTTTAAAATTTGTAAGTCATAAATAATTTCTTTATTATTGTAATTTGCTTGATGGTAAAGATTTAGTTGATAGTGCACCCTTCAAAATGGCAGCAAGGAGAAGAGGGGCAAAGCAGTGATTAACGGATTGTGACTCCGCCCATTCATTGCATTCGCCCTCTTCTCCTCACCTGGCGGATGTCAAGTGACACACAGATGGCACGTGGCACAGCCACAAGTACAGCGGCTGAAAACAGGACAATTTACTATATGCTCCCATTTCGGAATGTTTTTCATTAGTATACAGTTTAAGAACTGGAATTGTTCTAGGTGTTTTGACCAATTCTCTAAATAATTTTTAGCCATTGAATAAAAATCTATGATTTTGTTTTTATACTTATGAACTTTTTTGGTTTTCTATATCACACTGAATAATTTTTCTAGCCTCAAATGGCAGAAATTGATCAGATATTCTATTATCTAACATCTCAATTATTTCTTCAACAATTATTTTAACCTCTAAAATAGTTATGTTTGCTTTTTCAATTTTTAGTATCTGGTTATTGAAGAAACTGAGAAAGCTGTGGGCAGTCCACAAATATGCATCTCCCAATGGATGATTAAAAAATTTTTCAATAAAAATGGGAGGCTTTTCCTCGGATAAAAAAAAAGATTTTAAACCTTCGAAAAATTTTAAAATGCATTCAATGGCAGGAAATAATGACAACTAGAGAGTTTTAGAGTGAGAGAGTAATTTTTTATACTTTATATAAACGGTAGCACAAAATTCCTTTAAACCTTCGGTTCAAACAGTATAACTGTGAAAGTAAGAAAATATTTTTATAACTACCAATTCCATGTCAACGACTAGTCTTCCTGCTCCCGATTGAGCAGAATTATGAAATATGTGTGCTATATATTTCATATGGTGGCGCTATATACTTCCATACTCCCAGTGGTGGTACCGGGCAGTATGAGGTACAGTTTGAAAACATACCTAAGCTTTGGGTCTAGAGTATGTAGGATATACAATATTCCTAGTCTGTACCACAGCAGACAGCCTGTGGTTAGTTCCCATTCATGCATCAATGGCATACATGAAAACACCAACTTCTCCAGATTGGAGGAGAATAAGATCCTCCCATTCCTGGATATGCTTGTGGGCCTGATCAACCATGCTCCTGGTTCTACCTTGTCATCTCCACTTATTCAGCCAGTAATTATCAAAGTAGGGGAAATAACTGTGACCAACATCTGTAAGTTCCCTGCTACTATACGTCCTCCAGCCGCATCCCCATCCAGCTGTTTATCTTGGCAGTTTCAACAGTCACCATACACAGTGGCTATATAGAGAGAATGAACATAATGGTGAAGCACTTGTTAACTGGGCAGAAGAATGTAGCACCTACCTCATTTTTGATGCCAAAGAATGAGGATCATTCAAATCAGCTGCTTGGCAGCAGGAGTATAACCCCAATCTCTGTTTTGTCACCATCGATGAAAATAATCACCCACTGTGTGTGGTGACTGTTGAAAATGCATCTCCAAGAATGCTGGCAGATTTCCCTCACAGATTTCCCTTTCTATAAGGGCTTACTCCCTTATAGAAAAGCCGACAGGGCTAGCCGAGTAGGTAAAGTACCTACCCGGAAACCCAAAGGTCGCGGGTTCGATTCCCGCCTCGGGCTTGGATCAAAGTACTGCAAAAACCTTGGGAGGTGCAATATGGCCACAGAAGCCGATGCGCCAACAACTACCAAATCAAAAAAAAAAAAAAAAAAAAAAAAACCTTATAGAAATCGGAACAAACATCCCACTAGTAACTTCTTTTCCCTGCCCTGGATGGAACTTCTGTAAGGCAAACTTGGATGCTTTCTCAGGAGACCTTGATAGGTGTTTGGAATGGATTCACCCCTCTACTGAAAACTACAAGAGATTTTGGGTGCAGTGATAAGCACATCCCCAGAGGGTACCGAAAGGAATACATTCCAGGATGGAACGAAACCAGTGAGAATCGTATAGGGACTTTCTTGAAAGTGGTGATCAAGAGATAGTGGATGAGCTGCTACACAGCCTTGATGCTGCCCGCTGATAAAAATGGATACAGACCATTGAAACCATTGATTTTAAGAAGTCTATTAGAAAAGCATGGTCTCTCCTACACCAGCTGGGAAACAGCAACTCTATGAATCGTGATAATATTCCAATTACATCAAAATCACATTGCAACACTTATTGTATCCACCTCTAGAGCTCCAAACGACAGAGAACACACACAATCCAAGTGAAATGGGAACTCAAGATCCTTAAACATGTTAGTGCTCCAGAAACTGAGTACTCCAGACCATTTTCTGATGATGCACTTTAAGGATATGAGATCACAGCTGCATTTAAGGATATGAGAGTGTTTTTATGGCATACATCCAGAATTTCTAATTCACTGTGGAAAATATGCAATAATATGGTTAGCACACTTCCTCTCTAGCATATTACAAACAGGTGATATTCCAAAACCTCTCAAACATGTGAAAATTATTGCCATCTTGAAGCCAGGAAAACCAGCACACCTCCCTCAAAGTTACCATCCTATTGCTTTACTAAGCGTAACTTATAAACTACTTGAAAGGCTGCTCTACAACCAGATCAGCTCCAAAATACTTGAAAAAATTCCCATCGAGCAAGCAGGATTCCACCCATACTGGAGCTGTGTAGATCAAGTCCTCGCCTTAACAACGCATGTCGAGGCAGGGTTTCAAAAACAAGTGAAAACCTCGGTGGTCTTCATTGATCTAACTGCAGCTTATGACCCTGTTTGGAGACATGGCTTAATATGTAAAATACTCCGTACAATACCCTGCAAAACAACTGCCAGACTTATTGATAACATGCTCACGAATAGAACTTTCCAGGTGATAATAGGACACAAAATGAGCAATAAAAAGAAACCCCACAATTGCCTACCCCAATGCTCTGACCTTGCTCCATTACTTTTCAGCCTTTACATTGCAGACATGCCTGAGACTCATTCCAGAAAGTTTGGCTACGCAGATGATTGGGCAATAGCAACAACACACAAATCAGTTGAAAAAGCAGAAGGAATTTTAACAATGACTTATCAACCTTGGGAAAATGGGAAAATTCTTTCGCAAGTGGAGGCTCCATCCTAGTGCAGCCAAGACTGAGGCATCTTGCTTCCATCTCAATAATAAGATGCCGACTAGAGAGCTGAACATACCCTTCGAGAACGCCCGTTTTAACCACAACAAATATTTGAAATACAGTGGTGGATTCCAGTTATTTGGGACACCGTTAATCGGGGCAGCCGTTTATTTGGGTCAAATCTTAAAAAACAGAAACCAATCGAGAAAATAGCCAGGGTTTACTTCGCTTAATTGGGACAGCATGCTGTTTAATTGGGGCAGGAGACCGCAGCACTGGAGATTACCCTATGATTATCTCCGACGGTACCACGTGATTCGGTCAAAATTCTGGAGGTCAAACCATAAAACAATAAAAACAATTAGCAGTCACCTGTTTATTGGGCTTTTCTGTTAGTGAAATCTATCATAAATGGACAGTAAACTCGATCTTACTGAATTTGCGATAATACCGACAGCTGGAATTCTGTGGGTTATTATGGTGAAATCTGGTTACACTTCCATGAAATCTCCAATCATATAAAAAAAGTAATTTTCAGTTCTTCACTTCATTCCTATTTTTAAAGCTTTGTAACTCGTCACTTGCACATATTATGTTACTTGCAATTTGTGTGTGCCGTGTTCTTTGTTATTGATTGCTTATCTTTTTACTGTTTTACACGTATCATTTAATTTTTTAATTGGTGGTAATAAACGGTAAATTTGTGCTTAATATATCTTTGCTTTTATAGCCTGTGGATAATATTCCTCCTATTTTTGCTAATTAGAATCGCTGTTTAATAGAATTAAAATTCAATTCGCAAACGCGATCACAATGACCGGAGCTTATTGCACATCGTATAGTGAACGGTACTTTACTATGCTACCTATCAAATCATGTTACTATGGTGACTCCATCGTAACGTGATTTGATTGTACAATGAACCAATTGTAAATATGGGGGGGGGTACATTGTATTTTTAACTATTTACGTGAAACTTCAGATAATTGATGCAGCTGCTTAATCGGGCCAAAATGCACCAGTCCCGATGTGTCCCAAATAACCTGAATGGACTGTACTTGAGTGTCACACTAGACAAAACATTATCTTTCAGCAAACATTTGACAAGGACTGCAGCAAAACTGAAAACAAGGAATAACATTCTGCAAAAGCTTTGTGGTACCACATGGGGCTCCTCCGCCTCAACCTTACATACGTCAACTCTCGGTCTTGTCTATGCAGCTGCAGAGTACTGTGCTCCAGTTTGGCTTAACAGTAACCATATAAAAATGGTGGATGTACAGCTAAACCATGTGCAATATAAACGGAAGAATCAGGTTCACCCCTTCCTTTTGGCTACCCATCTTGAGCCACATCCCACCAGTAGACCTCCGAAGAAAATGTGCCCTCATCAGAGAATACAGAAAAATAATAGGCAATCCTGAATGGGCGCCTCCGTAGCCAGGTGGGAAGGAGCAGCGGTGCGTAGCACACGCTTCTTGATTAGACCGGGGTTCGAGCCCGTCACCACCAAATACGGAAGATGCGGAAAGGTCAGGAAATGACCACCGCATCTCCCGGAGCAATATGGCCTTAGTTGCTAATGCTCCTAAAAACCAAATAACAAACAAACAAACAGCAATCCTGAACTACCAACAAACGGCGACATTCAAGACCTAGGAATAAACAGGCTACGTTCCAGACATCCACCAATCCTGATGGCCAAAACATTGCAACAAGCCAATTTCAACTTTCTGGATAACTGGACGCAAGAGTGGCTACAAAACTCTCCTCCTCGATGTAATACCATGCTTTGTATCTCTGAAACACCACCAGGTTTTGACCAGCCTTGTAGTATATGGCTAGTACTAAACAGGGAACGAATGCACCACGGTAGATGTGCAGACCTTGTCTGTAAGTGGGACAAAATTCCTTCCCCGACATGTGACTGCAGAGCTGATAGACAGACCATCCAACACATAATAAAGGACTGTGCCTTGTGAGCCTACGAAGGAAACCCTGGAGACTTCCTGATGGCGACCGATGCGGCAATTGACTATTTAAATAAGTTGAATGTTCATCTGTGATTCTTGTTCTATTTAATTTAATTTTATACTTAATTTTATGTCTATCATTCTTGAGTCATGTAATTTGATTCTATGTGTACTGTACAAGCTATATGATAAATAAATAAATTCAGCCAGGTCATAGTTAGAACATTTCTTTTCTTTTTTTTACTCTGCGTAAAATCACTCTCTGCTTTGTTGCAGAATTATAGAACAATTTTGCTCTGTAATTGATTTTGATTGATTGTGATTTTGTTGTTCATTCTCTGATGAAGATTGTAAAGAAATTGTGAGGTTAGGCCATTGTATTTCAGATTATTAAATGTAAGCTTTCCAAATTTATTAAACTTGGCATCACACACAATGAAGTGTTCTCCCTAGTTCTGTTGCTTTGTTTACTGAACTTGTTTGTCATTTTTCAAAAACTTGTTGTTTTGATGTTGAAATAAATATATTTTTTTCTTGTTGTTGTTGATAATTATTCTAGAATATGAAACACTGTTATTTCAGTAATAAAATTAAGATTTATGCCCCTAATTTCTATTTCTAAACCATCTTGCTGATCGAATAGTTTTAGCTTAAACTTGATCACCAATGACATGTTTTGGCTTTGTGACTCAGTATGGATGGTTGAGGTATCTCACATGGAAAACCTGGTGCCTTATAGAACTTACTTAATATTATACTAGGGGGGCTTGCCCGCTGCTCACTTTGCTCACCAACCCCCGTGCATCTTTTCTACATAAAATGTAGAGGTATGGCAGAGTAAGTCAGATCTTTTCTATGTAAAAGACACACCTGTTGAAATGCATTGATCGATATCTAATCAGGAAAAGATCTATGTAATTATTTACATGTGTATTTGTAGTGACATAATTGCCCTGCCCACTTATACCGTGTGACCCTCATCCCTCTTCTCCCATTGGCTAACTCACCACACAGCATTCTCAAGGTGGAATAGATATCACTATGTGATTATCTACCAGCGTTTACGTAGGTCACTTAGGAAAATGCCTTTTGCTTCGGGTTCCATAATGCATGAGGAATATTGTTGCATCTGAAAGAGCAGGATTAAAATAGTCGAACTTCCCTATAACGAATTCGATAAATCCAGTGAAAAAATTCGTTATAGAGAAATTTCGTTATACACAGAATATCTTTTTTATTAGATATTGTTATCTAATTAGAAAATGAAAACGAATCTACATTTATTTTTAATGTATTTTTTTTTCAAAAATATATATATATTTTTTTTTATGTGAACCCCAAACACGAGAGGTATTAGAACCTATAGTACTTAGTACCGTGCTTAGGTTGGAGGTTAAGAAGACGAAAGAAGATATTTGTTGACACTGGACTTAAACTTCTGTAGATTGTAATTTTCAGGAAATACGCATGAAGGAAGGTTGTTCCAGAAAACGGCAGTTGAATGAATAAATGAGGAAGATGAAAAGTTGGTTCTGTGGGTTTGAATTTGGACAGTGAATGGATGTTGGCTGGTGGCGGCACGTGTTTGGACTGTTTTGAAAGAGAGAGCGGGAATTATAGAAGCCAGTTCAGAAGAACAGTGCCCATGGAAGTATCTGTAGAAGAGGCATGCAGCAGAAACAGTACGTCTATGAGAAAGCGAGTGGAGAGACTCTGTTAGAGATGAATCATTAATTAACCTAACTGCCCTCTTCTGAATGGAATCAAGAAGCCTGAGAGAGGCTTTGGGGGCACCACCCCAGATGTGGGAGCAATATTCCATGGTAGAGCAGATTTGCGATTTATACAGAGTGAGCAGCTGTTTGGAAGAAAAGTAACGCCGAGAGCGAAAGAGAAAACCAAGTTTTTTAGATGCAGAGGAAGCAATATTTGTAATGTGCTTGTGCCAAGAGAGATTGGAAGTCAGGGTAACCCCAAAAGAGATATATCATTTTGCCTAGAAATCGGAGTGTCACTAAAGATAAGCATAGGAGCAGAAGAATCCTTTTTGCGAGATATAAGACAAGACTGAGTTTTAGAAGAGTTGAAATCAACTAAGTTGTCTTTGCCTCACTGGAGAATTACCTGAAGATCGGCATTTAAGGAATTGGTAGCAGATTTTCGAGAAGTTGAAGCTGATTGAGCAGGACAAGGTTTCTCAAAGTGGAAAGTTGAATGCAATGTGCTATCATCGGCAAAACTGTGGATAGGATTTCCAGTCAATGGAAGAAGGTCATTGATATACAAAAGGAAAAGAGTGGGGGAAAGAACAAAACCTTGGGGGACACCGGCATTAGTGGAGAAGTTAGAAGATAGAGAGCCATCTACCATCACCCTCAATGAGCAATCAGAGAGAAAACTGGATAACCAATTACTAAAAACAGTTGGCAAACCATAAGATGGAAGCTTGTTTAGAAGACCTTTATGCCAAACACGATCAAAAGCCTTTGAGATGTCAAGAGCAACTACTTGTGTTTCACCGAACCTTTCCATTGAATTAGTCCATAAATGGGTAACATAAACCAGAATATCACCAGTGGATCGACACTGACGGAATCCATACTGGCGATCGTTGATCAGATGGAAGGTTTCTAGGTAGTTTAAGAGTTGGCGGATAATTGATTTCTCCATTACTTTAGAAAGAGTAGAAGTAATTGCAATGGGACGATAATTGGATGGGAGGGATTTGTCACCCTCTTTAGGAACCGGCTGGATATGAGCAAATTTCCAAGCAGAAGGAAAAACACCTTTGGAATAAGAAAGTGAAAAAAGGCAACAAAGAATAGGAGTAAGTTCAGGAGTACAGGTTTTGAGAACAAGTGGAGAAATACCATCAGGACCTGGAGCTTTCTTAGCATCAAAATTCATCAGAATCCTTCTGATATCCTTTTGACGGAAGACCACAGGAGGCATTGAATGGAGCGTGTTGGGAATGGTGGGAGGTGTTTTACCAAGATCATTAATACATGAGCTGGAAGAAAAATGGGATGCTAGCAGGTCAGCTTTATCCTTGGCTGAAGTGACAACAGAACCATCTGGTTTGGACAGAGGTGGGAGCAGAGATGGGCAAAAGTTGCGGCCAATAGCTTTGCCAAGAGACCAGAATGCTCGGCTACCATTAGGGCAAGAAGCAAGTTTTCTACTCTTAGCCTGTTCAAACTCTAGTTTGGACTGATTAATAACTGCTTTACAATTGTTGCGAGCTTTGATGTAGGCAGAAAATGAAACTGAAGAATTAGAAACAAGCCAATTACGATATGCAACATTCTTCTCTTGAACAGCCTTAGAACATTTATTGGAAAACCAAGGTTTAGATAAGGGACGAGATTTTAAAGTGGAGTGTGGGATAAAGGATTCCATTCCTGCAAGAATAATTTCACTGACATGATCTGAGCAAACGTTGACATCAGAACTTTTGAAACAGTAATCCGACCAAGGAAAAGAAGAAAAGAAGTTTCGCAGGTCATCCCATTTTGCATTCTTGTAATGCCAAACAACATGAGGTTGGGAATAGCCATGAGATAAAGGTTCCATTGGAGAAGAGACAATCACCAAGTTGTGATCTGAAGTGCCTAAAGGACCTCTCACTTCGACCGTGTACTTAGAAGGGTTGTTTGTGAGAAAAAGATCAAGCATATTGGCTGTATGATTAGGATTGTCCGGTATTCTTGTAGGTAAATGAACAATCTGTACAAGGTCATTAGTAATTGCAAAAGCCTCAGCATCTCGACCAGCTTGGTCGGTGTGACTAGAAAACGGAAGTCAGCTGGAGTTGTGAACATTAAAATCACCAAGGAAAATTACCTCATTGTTAGGAAAGCTGGACTGGAGAAAGTCAAGTTGCAAAGAGAGGAAGTCAAAGAGCTCCAAGTGATTAGTGGAGTTGGGAGAACAGTAGAGACAACAGATGAATTTGACACAATGAGGTAGAGAGATTTTAAGCCAGAGAAAATCAAAGAGAGGAGATTCCAAATTGCCAAGTCTCTGACAGGGAATATCAGAATGGACATATGCACAAGTACCATCTTTGAGGCAAAAGGAATCATACAGCGAATAATTTGGGCATCTGAGATGAACAGTAGTTGAATCAACCGATAACTGAGATTCTGTCAGAAAAAGTACATGGGGTTTGGCAGACTGCAAGTGGAAATGGACATCGTTGAGATTAGAATTGAGACCACGTATATTTGTGAAATAAATTAGGAAGTCCTTGGGAGGTTTAGATCTTTTCGCAGATAAGCTTGCTCTATTAGTTTGACAATTCATGGTGTATTCAATAGTAAGAAAAAGTGGGTGGGACATACTGTATGAAGTAATGAAATTTTTGGATATGGCGTACACATGGTAAGAATATACCCAGATCCTTGACATAACGTGGCCTTGACAATGCACCCCGCATACACACTACTCGGACTCCCTCCAGTCACTATCCGGCAGAGTAGAGGTAGCAAGATTATACACTAGCTGATCCGGAAGCTTCCTAGAGAGTTACCAATAGGTTCAGTCCGGTGTACTAACTAGCGGCTGGCCTGCGAACACCGTTTTAGAGCAGTACCCTCGAAATGTAAGGAATATTGGATCTCACCACGACGTTCATCATAACCTCAAAAGTCATCAATCATTCTGCATGATGTGGAAGAGATAGGGAAGGGTTGACTGGAACTTAGCTCTAGAGACTAAACATGGGTTCCACCACTTCAAGCCTCCAATAGGCAAAGTTGTGGTATTTCACCTGTTGATGAGAGTCGTCTACCACCTAGTACTGCCTGGTAACATAGAGGGGTGGCGTTCCTCCATGTGGTGTGGGCGCCACACCTCGACCCCTGCTTACGTTGGTTGACACCTGGGTGGTCCCACCCAAGTGTTACTAACAGTCCCACCATCATGAAGGTGTAAACAGAGGATTTGGCTGACACAGACCGTCCAGACTTCGCCGAAATTGGGTCCACTTGACTTGAGTGTCATCCGAATATCAGTTCCATCAGCGTTTTAGACTCCCAGGTAGCAAGTACAGCTTGTCTGGCATATCTGAGAGAATGTCTGTGACAACCTCAAGGACCAAGTATTATACTTATTTAAATCACGTTTACACAATTTTCACCGGTAAGTATCACAAATAAAAAAAAAAATCTGTAATTTTCGTTTCCACAGTACAATTAAAAAATTGTCTGATTCTCTAAAAAAACCTCACATTTGTTCAGAGCATTAAAAACATTATCAGGAACATTTTCACAAAACTGTAGACCCATACGAACCGTTTTAAAAGCGTTAATCATTTCTTCTCGAGTTGGCTTTTCTACGGGTTGTTCTGATGCATCTTCAGCATCATCTTTAATTTCTTCGTGATCATGGTCACGTCTAACACTGTTCAGCAGTATTTAATCTTCATTTGGATGTTCTGCTGTGATCTACATAAACATAACTATCCTGTGTTATTTCATTTTCGATGTTTCCAGACGATTCTAATAATGTCCAAAAGTTTTTCAATTGTGAAAGGGGCAGTTCATCTTGTTCGTCCAGTTGTTGTTCGACTTCTGTATTCAATGCAAATCCCGCTTTCGAAAAACAATTTTGAATAGTGTATTCAGTGACATCGTTTGTCCAAACTTTTGCCACTTCATAGATGCAATCTCTAAGTTTAATTGTAACCTCCAAATTTCTATTTTCTGATAACGCATTGTCAGTCTTCATTATTATTCTCTTTTGATAATGAAATTTAAAATTTTTAATAATGCCTTGGTCCATTGATGGAGTTTTGACGTTATGTTTGGTGGTAAAAACAACAACTTCGCACTTTTAAGTTTGGCAGGATGTGCCGGACAGTTGTCAGTTACCAACACGATTTTCCTTTTTAATTTTTTTGTTATACGCCTGTCTAGTTTTAATATCCATTCTTCAAAAATATCACTTGTCATTCATGCTTTTTTATTAAAGGTGTAGTCAACTTCCAAAGATTTTGTGCCTCTAAAACATCTTGGGTTTTTGATATTCCGATGACTAAAAATCTTAATTTTTCACTTCCTGTCATATTTGCTCCAACTAGCACAGTGATTCTTTCTTTGCTTTGTTTTCCGCCAAAACATTTATCATCCTTAAAAGCAAGTGTTCTATTCGGTAAACATTTAAAAGAATAAATCCGTTTCGTCATGGAATTTTGGTCACGGTTTCGCATTAAAAACATCCTTACGCTCGTATTATTCCAAAATCTTTAAGGTATTGTTCCTCCAACTGTTGCAATTCTTATTCGCTTACATTAACACTTTCTCAACAAATAACCTTGCACAGTCCCTTCGAATTTCATTCCAAGGGACTGTGCAAATTTCAGAGCTTGTTGCTTAATTATTAGGCCTGATATTGGTATATTCTTTTCACATATCATTTGCACCCATTTTAGAACAGCTTTATCAAGATCTTCGTATATACACAACTTAATTCGTTTCTTGTCTGCTCCTCCTTCAATTGCATTTAAAATTGATTCTCGATTTTTTTTAAATCGTAGGTAAACTGCTTGCAGGTATGCCATACAGTCGGTCCTCGTATAACACGTGTTTACATTACATGAATTCGATCATACACGATTTATAAATAGGGGAACGTTATCTTATATATCACGAACCGAATTCGTTTATGCACGATTCACCTTTGTGTTTATAAGAAATGGCAGTCGAACGCAGAATCACCCCAACCGAACACAAGACGATAGGAATGAAGAAGATTCTGAAAATGTATTTATGTGTTTTATATCAGTGAAGGGGAAACACATTTCACCATAATAACGTAAAAACCAACACAAATCCAGCTATCGATATAATCGCAAATGCAATTAGATGGAGTTTACTACCAGTTTATAACAGATTCCACTAGCAGAAATGAAACTGGAAATTGTTTTATGGTAGTAAGCCCCAGAAATGTGCTTTAGTAAAATGTGGGGTGTTAATAGTGTATCTCGGCCTTTACGGTGTTGTTTATTCAGTTGCTATACGCGCGCAGCTTTGTTTATGTGTATTAAGCGTGTCTCCTCGTTTTGTAATTGCGCTTTATTCCCTAAAAATTAGTAAAATACTTAAAAGGTGTGAAAAGGAAGCGTCCTGGCGAAGACACTGAAGATTCAGAGAGAAGACACTGCAGATTCAGATTCTTTTTTTTTCTCTCTCAGAGAGAGAGAAAAAAAAAAGCAATATCGATAAACAGAGGCGGACTGGGTCAAAAATTCTTGCCCGGGAAAATTTATGGTGGCCTCATACTACGGTTTATGGCCAAAATCACACCGGCCTCCGGCCCACCGGGATTTCCCGGGTAAGGCTTATGGCCAGTCCGCCGCTGTCGATAGAGAAAAAATATGAAATTGTGAAACGCTTTGAGCGAAATGAAAGACCATGTGATATTTCACGTGCTACAGACCTAAATGAGGCAACGCCGAGAATTACAAAGAATGCAGAGAAAATAAAAACAACTTTCATACCGGGAACAACTCAAAGTGTAAGTAAAATCCATTAGATTAAGACACAAAGAATTGGAAGAGATGGAACGGCTGTCATCTGTTTGGATAGAAAATCAAACAAAAAACAAGTTTGCTTACAATAGAAGCAAAAGCATTAGCAATATTTTATTACGTAATAGTCGTAATAAAATACGTAAGCATTTTATTACGACTTATGTATTATAATTTATACTTACGTATTATAAAATACATAAGTATTTTATATCGGGTCCCTTCATCAGCTGACATTACAATGCAACATCAAATAAAATACGTATTTTATTCGTAAAAAATACTTTTTTAGTATTAAAAAATACTAAAAATACTTTATTATAATATAATAAAAAATATTTATTTTTTATTATTTATTATATTATAATAAAAAATATATATTATATTTTTTATTACGTATTTTAATCGTTATAAAATACTTACGTATTTTATAACGATTAAAATTACCTGATAATTTATTGTGTTTGGTAATGTTTTGGTTCCAAATCTTGGGTGGTCGGCACCTACCCCACTTTTCCCATAGGGCCTCTTGTTTATATTGCACGATTTTGCATTGCACGAGGGTTTCTAGGAACACAACTATCGTGCTATACGAGGACAGACTGTATTTCTCCGCAACATCTTTTTTCTTAAAACCCTGGTCAGTATCATAACAATCTCTGTTTTATCATTAATACTTAAACACTTTCTTTTCGACATTGTTTCCGCAATTGTAAAAATTACTGGACTGCAGCTTTTGCCAATACATACACCGCAAACTTCGCTGCACTGGCCATATAGTGAATTGTTAGTACTGCCTACTCAATGACATTCGCTTGCCAATTCAACAGTATCACGTGACCTTTCTATCAATCACTTTGAAGAAATATACGACTTTGTGAATTTCTTTTATTCTGATTTCATTCATATATACACGAAAGAAAATTTATGGTTAATGTATGTTACTTTTCAGAAAAAAAATTACAAGAGCATGTAGCCTATGTGATTGATGACGAACAAAATTTTAAAAAAAAATTCATGAAAACCATCTATTGGGAGTCCAGTTAGATGAGAACGGACATATCATAATGGCGCCTCTGTAGCCAGGTGGGAAGGAGCAACAGTGCGTAGCACACACTTCTTGATTAGACCGGGGTTCGAACCCGTCAACCACCAAATACGGAGAATGCGGAAAGGTCAGGGAATGACCACTGCATATCCCAGAGCAATATGGCCTTAGTTGCTAATGCTCCTAAAAAAAACCAAATAACAAACAAACAAACAAACATATCATAAAATGATTGGCATGAAGGTCACATGGTACAATTGAGGTGAGAAGCGAATGTCACTCAGTAGGCGTTACTAAAAACCAACTATGGTAGCATTCTATGTATTGCCACCGCAGCATGCTCATGTTTACCGCAGGGAATTTTCTTTCCCCTGAGTCAACATCAATTTACAAATCTACCCTATTTATTGTAAAGTTTACGACCACTTTTAAGAAAACCCATTTGGTTTCATAACTGTAACAAAAATGAAATAAAGACCCTCCTACGGGCATCAGTGGCCACAAGTGTTCACTAAGAGGATGATTATTTAATTCCAGATGCTAATGCGCAATTTCGGAAGGAAGGAGGCAGTATATTTGAGCGGCTGTTTAGCCATAAATGCTTGAAAATCCTAAAATGCTTTTACTAATTTTTTTAAAAATTTGTTATAGAGAGACTAACACTTCACTATATGGGGTTAATTTTACATGTAATTTCATTTCAAGGTGCAATGTTTTGCGTAAAAATTCGTAATATAGAGAAATTCGTTAAGTAGGAAGTTCGTAATAGAGAAGTTTCACTGTATTTAAAAACTATACAAATGTTTAAAATATTTACAAATATACAAACTATATCGGGTCCCTTCATCAGCTGACATTACAATGCAACATCAAATGATCCCTGGCATGGTCATGTATTACACAGTGAAGCACGTGCACGAAGTTGATGAATGTTATGGAGGCAGTTATCTTTCAATGGAAGACAGCAATGCAATTATTTACCTGTGCATTTGCAGTAACATGTCCTGCCCTCTTCTCCCATTGACTGAATTATATATCACTAGGAGGAAAACTTTTTTAATGTATAGATAGATTAAACAGATCTCTTTATAATGAAATCAAAATTTCAGTATAACAAATATTTATCACCAATAAAAATAAAATTAATTCTGTACCTGTTCACATTTATCACATTTATCGATATTTGTTTTTAGCCAAAATAGGTACTTCGGCTAAATTCAGCAAGTTTCAGGCTTAAAAACATTGCCGAAACAATGTTTAGATGCCACCTGAAGTTCAGCTTAATAATCCATCATAAAATGAATAAATAAACAATAAGATATGGATTATAGGAAAGAAAATTTCAAGTATTGTTGCCATGTTTTTTTTTTTTCATTGTTCAGAGTTCCTCTGTATTCCAAATATCAGCTGCCATTTTATTTTCTCTATCCAGAGTTCCCCCATACAATGAGTTGTTCAGTCTTCTGTTCTAAGAATATTGTATACATTACAATGTATAGTTAGAATTATTGCAGGTTACAAAGTAATTTAATTAATGTTTTATTTTTATGACCATTAAACTATACAAAAAGAACAAAAAATAGTGACAATTCACATTAAGAGAAAAATTGTCAATTTTTGAAAAAAAATAGAACTGGGAAACAAAAAAAATGAAGTTGCGAAAGAATTTGGCATTGCTCCTTCGATATTGTCTACAATTTTAAAAGATTATAAAAAGATTGAAGACAAGATTAAAGAGAACCTTGGTATGTCAGAGAAAGAAGATTCAAAGCCTTTACATGATGACATTGATAAAGCTGTTTTTTTCATGGTTTTAAAAATATTCAGTCAAGAAATATCCTAATTAGTGATCCAGTAATACTCAGAAAACATTAGATTTTGGGAAACTTTTAGGGCATGATAATTTCCAAGCAAGTGTTGGTTGGCTCAAAAGGTTTCAAGAATGATATGGAATAGCTTTCAAGGCAATCTGTGGTGAAGAGAATGATGTACCACAGGATCAAGTTAAAGAATTGTGTGCTAGTGAAATTAAAAGGATAATTGTGGAATATGATATAGTAGTGGTAGTGGCATGTGATGCAAGAAAACAAGTATATGAGCTTATGCAGCATCAGCCAAAAAAAATCAAAAAAAAAATCACACCATTCCCTCCAAATGCCTGTCCAGTTCCTCCTTAAATTTATTTAACCTATCAACTTCCACGACAGTTGGAAGTTTGTTCCAGCAATTAACCACCCGCTGGCTAAAGGCAAATTTCCGCACATCTATTCTACATCTGTCTTTTCTTAATTTGAATTCATGCCCCCTTAGGTTCGTAATCTGAACAAGTGGAAGGATCCCATCAGAATTCAGCGTGCTCAACCCATTCAAGGCCTTATATACCTTAATCAGATCACCGCACAGGTGCCTAGTCTCCAGCCACTGCAATTTGCAGAACTGAAGCCTCTCTTGGTAAGAGGATCCCTTCATTCCCCTCACCAATCTTGTTGCCCTTCTCTATACACGTTCAAGCAAAATGAATCCTCCAGACCTGTACACAAACTACTCAAGCTTTAAAAATATCAATTATATTTTTAAAGCTGATGAGACAGGCTTTAAAAATATCAATTACTAATATTTTTAGTAACCCATGACCTGCCCTGGCAGCCTGTCTGCATTGCTCAGATACCTTCATATCTGCCTGCACAATTACTCCCAGGTCTTTTTCATTTTCTACCACCTTAAGTGTAGTACCACACAGTTGGTACGTTTCTCTGGGTTTAATCTACAGCATTGTAATCTGCAATGCTGTAGATTACAATGTCTTCATCAAAGATCAACCTTCAAAACCACAGGAAAGACAGCAAGAAGTATGGCCTCTGTTTCTGACATGAAATATCCATAGCACATGGTTGGAACAGTGAAGCCAGATTGAATTTTGAATTAAGCAGTAGCAGAAGTAAGGTCAAAAAGTAGTGGTGGGCAAGAGTAATGCTAACGTACATTTCATTGTTGACCCAACAGATGCAGAGAAAAGATAAAAAAATAACTTACTGGAACAGGAGTCATGCCAGCATAGAGACAGTGAAGAAAGACACTCCACACTGCTGAAGTAAGATGCCAAAGGATTAATGGTAGTCACTTCAAAGTTTTTGTGGTATGTCACAGCGACCCCAAGTGTTCGATAGAGGAGGCAGAATTAAAGTCGGACAAAATTAAAATTAAGAGGGTATATTGGGAAATTGGCATTAAATAAATGAAGTTGTATGTCTCAGAATAGAAGAGAAATGATAAGCTCTCAAAGTAGTGCTAAATAGTTGCAAAACTTTGTGTAAAGCAAGAAAATTATGTTATAGTAGAAACATACCATCTCAATATTGCATTTGGTAAACTAATAGCTCATGGGAAATAAAAATGTAGGGTAGTAGGACATTGAAAAGAATTCGGAAGAAGAGGGAAAATTAGGTAGGCTTGGGAAGTCCGGAATTGCATTTCCCATTCCTGTAGTAGGACCCTGAACATAGTTCTGTCAGTATATTAAAATAAAGACAGAAAAAATAATACAATAAAATTTAATTAAAACGAAATTAAAATTAATTAATTTTAATTAATTAATTAAAAATACAAGATTATGAGCAGTAGGATATCAACTGATTTGTTTGTTTGTTTGTTATTTTGGAGCATTAGCAACTAAGGCCATATTGCTCCGGGGATATGCGGTGGTCATTCCTTGACCTTTCCGCATCTTCCGTATTTGGTGGTCACGGGCTCGAACCCCAGTCTAATCAAGAAGCATGTGGTACCCACTGCTGCTCCTTCCCACCTGGCTACGGAGGCGCCCATATCAACTGACAATAATATGGATATCAGTTAGGTGGTTAAACATCTTTTTGTTTAATGATATGGAGTGCTTTCTTGTAATAGTAGGTGCCTCCATAGCCAGGTGGGCATGAGCAGCAGTGCGTAGCACACGCTTCTTGATTAGACCGGGGTTCGAGCCCGTGACCACCAAATATGGAGGATGCGGAAAGGTCAGGGAATGACCACCGCATATCAGGGAGCAATATGGCCTTAGTTGCTAATGCTGCTAAAAACCAAACAAACAACAACAACAACTTGAAATAGTAATAAAGGTAGCCTGGAGGAAACTTGTTGTCCAAAAGCTTATTGTAGAGATTTCTGATGTTATGAATTATCAAACTGTTGCTGTTGCATATGGTAGCTATTTTTAAACATTAGGAAAGAATGATGTTAGAATGTTCCTTTTTTGAAATGTTAGAGTGCCAGTGGGTGAAGTTAACCACATTAAAGTAGAAAGCATCACATTTGTTATATACAGGAACTCCCTGACTTATGTAATACTCGACTTACAGAAATTCGACTTTGCGTAAGTTTTAGCATTAGCATTAGTAGAGGCATTTGATGCAAGAAAGCAAGCTTATGCAGCATCAGCCAAAAAAAAAAAAAAAAAAACCCACTTCCACTTCACCCCTCTGTTCGTTCGAAATACCTGTCCAGCTGAGCCTTAAACTAATTTAGGCTATCAACCTCCACCACAAGGGATGGAAGTCTGTTCCACCAACCAACCACCCGCTTGCTAAAGGCAAATTTCCTCACGTCTATCCTACATCTGTCTTTCCTCAATTTGAATTTATGCCCTCTCAGGTGATTTTTCTGAGCTAGAGGAAGAATCCCATCAGCATTGAGCATGCTTAAACCATTCAAGGCTTTATACACCTCTATCAGATCACCTCGCTGGTGCCTAGTCTCCAGACACTGTAATTTGCAAAACTTAAGCCTTTCTTCGTAAGAGCACCCCTTTGTTCCATTCACTAATCTTGTTGCCCTTCTCTGTACTCGTTCCAGCAGCTCTACATCCTTCTTGAAATGAGGCCTCCAGACCTGTATACAGTACTCTAGGTGTGGCCTGACCATTGCCTTATAAATGGAATAATCACCTCCTTATCCCTGCTGGAAAAATTCCTGTATATCATTGACAATACTCCATGAGCTACTCTTGCAGCCCGTCTGCACTGCTCAGAGAACTTCATATCTGCCTGCACAACCACCCCCAAGTCCCTTTCATTCTCTACCACTGTCAGTGTAGTACCACAGAGTTGATACGTTGCTCTGGGGTTGCTGTTTCCCATGTGTAGTACTTTACATTTGTCAATGTTAAACTTCATTTGCCACCTCTCAGCCCATCTGCTCAACCTTTCCAGATCCTGTTGCAGCAATATAGTGTCAGTAGTGTCCTTGACAATCCTGCCTACCTTTGTATCGTCTGCAAACTTGGACATTAAGCTTGATATACCATCATCAATATCATTTATAAATACAGAAAACAATAATGGACCCAACACTGAGCCCTGAGGGACTCCACTAATAACATTAGTCCACGATGAGCAGTGTCCATTGATTACCACTCTCTGTCTTCTCCCCCTCAACCACCCCTTTATCCATAGCAGCAATTTGCCTCCAATGTCACACTGCTCCAATTTGTGTAGCAGTCTTCCATGTGCAACAGTATCAAAAGCCTTTCTAAGATCCAAGTATATAATATCAAAGGTATTCCCTGCATCCAGTTCTTTTGTGACTGCATCATAATATCCAATCAAGTTGGTCAGGCAAGACTTCCCCTTAACAAAACCATGCTGTGTCTGAGCTATAACTGAAGTCTTGTCTAAATGATCCTGCAGTGCTTCTTTAACCAGTGCCTCCATTAATTTTCCTGGAACAGAAGTTAAGCTCACAGGTCTATAATTACTTGTGTCGGCCTTTGATCCTCCTTTGTGAATTGGGGTCACATTTGCACATTTCCAGTCTATGGGTACCTCCCCTGAGTCCAAGGAAGCTCTCATAATTATGGCTAAGGGTTTGCTTACTTCCCTTGCTGCCTCCTTTAATATAACTGGATAGATCCCATCCACCCCGGGTGCCTTTCTTGTGTTTATCTTCAACAGTTTCTCCTCCACTTTACTCCCAGTTATTTCAAGATTCTGTAGCTTACTGCTAGAGTTGAATACACCTCTGGCATTTCCCTTGCTGAATAACTCCTCATGTGTGAATGTCGATGCAAAATATTCATTTAGTTTGTTAGCTACCTGAGCAGGATCATCAACAGTTGACCCATCAATATCAAGTGGACCAATCTGATTCATCCCCTTCCTTCTAGAGTTAACATAAGTAAAGAACTCTTTGCTGTTTTTCTTTGCATCCCTTGCCAAGGATTTCTCGTAATCTGCCTTTGCCTGCCTAACCTCCTTTGTAACTTGGTTGCATATCAATTTATCACTTTGCCTTGCACGACCACATGCAAATTACTTTGCTCTAGCGTAAATATGCTATTATCAGTTCATCTGACATTCCTTTAGGTCTAAACTTTGAATATTGTTGAATGTTGAGAAAGGAATCTTCACAGAACCTTCGAAATTACCAACGTCTAGATGAAAAGAACTCCATTAGAAACAAGCAAGAATATTTGTGAATTTTTATTTATTTTTTTCGCAGAGATATTAGTTGATCAGCAGAAATAAGTTTCGCTTTAGGTTATAAACATGAGATAACACTGTCTTTGAATAATCTAAAGAACGTTTAGACCAGTGGTTCTCAGCCGGCGTGCCTGGGCATATTGGTGTTCCACGAAATTAGGAAAAATTCCATTCAGTTCGATGGCAATCACTGTTTCCGTGTGCTGTTAATTGAACTTAAAGTGTGACTTGAGTGACTAAAGATTAGGAACCACTGGACTTTAGACAATGAAGAAGGATATTATAGTGAAAATGATATTTATGAAAATCATCAGTGAAAGTATTTTCTAAGAAGGCAGGATCAATAGTGAATTGAATATGGTAACCATTAACGGGACACTACTTTTTTGTTGCCTTAGTTAATCTACTCTCTTTTTTTACATTAATTATGGCCCAGTGAGTTGTGGCTAGTGTGTTTTACTAATATTTATTTGAATCTAATAAAATCGGATAAAATAATATTAAAAAGCAGACATGTTTCGGTATGCATTTGAGGTTGAATGAAGACGGTTTTTTCAACTAAGTTTTACAATTCTCTCACCTCCACCTTTCATGATCATTTTACCATGCAGATAGTGAGGTGGGTGAGTTACTTAAAAAGGGGTTGTTGCTATTTATAATATTATATGTAGTGTTCTTGTTTTAGCAGTACAGGAATGAGAGTTAATGTAAGAGTACTGAAGTATGAGTTTTTAACTGAGAATTAATATATTTATTTCTGCTACTGTTTCTTATAGAACTATGTCCGTGTTTGGAAAGTCATAGCGATGAATCAGATGTAGAATTTCTGGATAAAAATCCTTTAGAAGACGAATTCAATGTTGATACCAGTAATAAGGTTCCTCTTAAAGATGAAATCATTGTAGATGATGTCATACAAATTACACCAAAGGGTAAAGAAACAAATGGGAAGGATAAATATCAAGTTTTAATTCATGAATTTCAAACTACTCGTGTCACCGATGAGGATTCTCTATGTCAGATCGAAAAATTTTCAACAGCTTGCAAGACTTCTGATGTTGCCTCTACCCTTTCAGAGTATCCTGAGGGCAGTTCCAATTACTCCAGTTATAACGGTTCAGATGAAACGTCTGCTGATGAATCTTCTGAGAACACATGTGATGAATCTTCAAGCCAACCACTGAATTCCTCAGAAGCTGAACAACTGTTTCAGGAATTTGAGAGGCAATTAGCCTCAGATTCTATGTTTTTGCCAACCGATGCAAACGTTAAAAAATCATGGAAATGTATTTTGCATCCCATAGGAATAAATGGAGATATCCTGAAAATATCGTAATGTGAACCCAATAACACATTGTTTTTTTGTTTATTTTTGCAATTAGTTCCAAGTCCTTGGAAGTTGAAAATTTCACTATATAACTAAGCTATTTATTTCTCTAAAAGGTGATATTTATAATGGAAATTGCACTACCCTTTCATTGTTATCATATGTTCCTGTTATAGGAATCAATTTTGAATGCCTTTGTGATATTTTTCTAAATTACGTTTCTGGCAGTCACAACCATAAAACAATAAAAACAATTTGCACTTTCCAGTTTATGAGCTTTTCTGTTAGGGCATCTAATTATAAATGGGTAGTAAACTCGATCTTATTGCATTTGCGATAATACTGATTACTGCAATTGTGTGGGTTTAGAGAAATAAATGCTATTATTATGGTGAAATGTGTTCCCCCTTCACTGAAATCTTCAATCATATAAAAAAAACATTTTCAGAAACTTCTCTTCATTCCTATTTATGTATTACAATGATGAAGGGAAAGCGACCAATGAAAAGTGCAAGTGGTGGTAGTGCCAGGAAACGAAACAAAATTGATTTAGAAATGAAGACAATTAATTAAGAAGTACGAAGCAGGACAAATTTTATCATCTATTGCAAGGGAATTAGGTCTCACTGCTTCAACAGTAAATACTATTTTAAAGAACAGGGCGCGTATAAAAGAACAATCAAAGGATCAATGCACTTAAGATCAACAGTGATCATAAAACAACATTCAAGTGCTTTATCAAAGATGGGACAGCTGTTAATAATATGGATGAAAAATCAGATTCGGAAGTGAGTGCCCCTGAGTCTAATGACCATTCAAGCAAAAGCAACAAGTATTTATAAAGATATTAAGGATAAGTACGGCAAACTCCAACCCAAGTTCGTCACAAGCAACGGGTGGTTTAATAGGTTAAAGCATCATGCTGGTTTCCACAACGTTAAAGCATCTGGCGGCATTTCCTGAAATTCCATTGGAAATGTTGAGGTTTGAGAAAATGGATCCTGACAGTGAACGATTCTTAAAAGTTAACAGAGGGATGAATGATATCCTTGCTTGCTTGATACAAAGAAATCTACGATGAAAATAAAAAAGCCACCATCCAGTCATCCATTAATAAGTAATATGTTCTTTCATAATGTTGAGTAGCCGACCCCTTCAAAATTCTCCACAGCCATCAACCTCCACAATGGCATGCTTATTGGCTGAAGACATCGATTCTGGCAACGATGCTCGAGAGGTAAAATTTACTGAACTTATGCCTGTTTCCTCTCTTTTTTTGTAATTTTATAATTTCAGAATTCTTTTTAATTGCACGCTTTTGTAAATTTTCCTGCGCAATAGATAAAAAATTGAATAAATACAATAAATAATTCTCTTTACATGTTCATCAGACATTTCATTTTTGATTCAATCAATTCAGTGAGCACAGTTATGAGTGCTGCACAAGCATAGTGGAAATTCCGACTTACGTAAAATCCAACTTACATAGCGTTCCACAGGACGCAACCCTTACATAAGTCTGGGAGTTCCTGTATATTGATTGTAGTATGTGAGCTATTAATATCAATGTTCAGATCTAAGTAATTGGCAGTAAGGTTATTGCAGTTGGTTCTTTCCAGTGTGAACTCTGGAGGATAAATATTTGCAAAATCTTGTACAAAATTGAGGCAGTTAATTACAATTAATTTTCAGTATATCTAAACATTCATAGTTCAGTTGGTAGTGAAGTTTCTGACCAGTATAGATAGAGGTTACCTATGACACAGCTAGCAGGACTGCTCATGGGAGTTCCCTTGGTTTGAGGTAGACTGTATTACCATCAAAGATGAAATTATTCGAGATACGCTGGTCGATTAAATTATTCCGCTATCCTGGTTTGCAGTTTATTGTATGCTTATATTTATTGTACAGTTTGTTTAAAACTGACTTCAAATTGGCTAGATCAGTACTGGTGAAAAGACAATCGAAATCAAATGTTTTGGATGTGTGAAATACTGCTATTTATTCTAATACAGGTAAACTATTGGTAATAATCCTACTGTCAGTAGGATATTCGTAATGGGTTTGAGTAACTGTTCCAAGGCTTTACCAGGTTTATGTGCATAGCTGTTTTTACATGATGTAATAAATCTGAAACCAGTCAGATTCTTATGAAACTTGGGTATGAAGTATATGTAGGGAAATCTGTAATTACTAATGTTAAACTTTAATTTTTTGTTGAAAGCTATTGACTTTTTTGCAATAATGCTGCTGTTATTCCAGAACGCTGGAATTGAGTTCTATATTTAAGGTATGGAAGTAAAAGGATTTGCATATGAAGGCATAGTTGTTGGAGGCTTTGCCAACAGGAGTGATGATATACTGTTATGCATTTCTGATAATTGTAAACGTGCAATTCTCATAATTGAAAGGTAATGTTTTTAAATTAAAAACTAAATTATAATCCATGATTAATCACATAACTCTTGTCCCATCCATGTCAAGGCACAACAACACTTGGCATCTGATAGACCATTCACTGAGCTGTTGAGTTGCATATGTTCCACTTAAGCAAATTGTATGGCCGTGGGTGCTAAGCATTATAGTGATCAAGCGATTTTCCGAGTGATTCGTGGAGAATTTACTCAAAGCCACAGTTCTTCTTCAGTTTGAAAAGTTCTTTTATGTTCTTTGATCAATGACAAACTTAGTCTTATGTATTGTAAGCAAGAAAGGAAAACCACCTTTCTGTTTTTTTTTTTTTTTTTTTTTTTTCTTTAAACTAACACTAACGTTTATGCCGCTTGGTCACTCTAGCGGCACTGCTCCTGCCTCCCCATGGCGGGGCCAGTAACCTGGGAGAAGAAATCCACTCTCCCAGGGCTAAAGGAGCAAAGATGGATAACAACATGTTTCCACCTTTAGAGGCATTGGGCTCAAAACTTGTGATAAATGACATTGATAATTACTATTCTCAACTAAAGAGGTTGAAAACAACCCCTCAAGAGGAGATTATTACTATTAGCTACATGGTGCAAAGAAGCCTGAGGCTTATGCTGCACCAGCCAAAAAAAAAAAAAAAATTCCCGAGTTACCCTGAGAAAGAGAGAAAATGAATCACCAAGAAAGAGAAGAGTGATGATATCCAGCTCAGGACCCTAGGTGTGCCAAGCCCATACTAACCAGATGTGAGCCCCTGGGGTAATATCAACTTTCCTCATCTTGCATTCTCATCAGATCAGCCACTGAATAAATTATCACCTTTCCTTGTACATAAATGCATTGAGTCTGCTGCAGGTTCGCCTAAATTAGTTAGGCAACTCCAGTTAGGTGATCTTTTGATAGAGACTACTCAACTTCAACATTCTGTGAAGCTATTAAAGCTCACAACCTTTGGAGGATACCCAATAAAAGTTTCTCCCCGTGCCACCTTAAACTCCTCCAAGGAGTTTAAGGTGGCACGGGGAGAAACCCGTGCCACCTTAAAGGAGGAAATTTTCCAAGAAATGCAAGATAAAAAAGTCATCCAAGCAAAATTATGATCCGAAAAGATGGTACCCTGGTTCCAACAAGAGCATAATATTTACATTTAGCACACCTAACTTACCGACATCTGCGAAAGCAGGCTACCTACATTGTCATGTCCAACCACACATTCTGAATCCCATCAGATGCTACAAATGCCAAAAATATGGACACTCACAAACTGCATGTCGGGGTGAGGCAGTATATCTATATCGTGGTTCAAAGGAGCATGATCAATTGACTGCACCATTACCACTCCACAATGCACAAACTGTAAGAGTAACCACCTGGCTTTCTCAAAAACATGTGGGCTATAGAAGTAAGGTAAAAAAATTCAGAAATATAAAGTAGAAAACAAAGTGACTTACTCGTAGGCGAGAACACAGACAATCAAAACGAAGACAAAGCACACATAGGCCACAGAAGCTCAACACTTCCAGTCTGTAGGGATCCAGACTGAAGTATCAGTTCCTCTGAATATATCTATTGTGAATTGAGCATGTTCATTGCTCTCTATTTCAAAACAGTGTCCTACAAAACAAACAGGTGAACAAGCCAGTAATACCCCAATTACCATACCAACTGATGTTTCCTCAACAATAAAACCAAAAGTGATAGAAACCATGAAACTGCAATCATCACTCTCAACGGGAATGGGCATTGATGAACATCATGATGCAGATGATGGCATTTTAGAATTACATGCAACCGATGATATGGACGTGACCCCCCCCCCATCTTCCCTAAGAAAGACAAAATAAAAATAGATTGATACAAGAAAACTACAAGCAAAAAACTGTCAGAACCGAAAACAACACATAAAACTACATAATGGAAAAAATCTTTCAGTGGGATTGCAGAGGCTTTCGGAATAGAAAATACGATTTGCAGGATCTAATCGATCATTATGAACCAGTTGGCATAGCCGTACAGGAAAATTTTTAAATTCATGAGTGTATCCTTCCGTCAAATATTATACCATCTTCAGAAGAGATAGGAGTATTGACACACCAGCTCGTGGAGGAGTAGCGATTATTGTCAGAAACAACATTCCATCCAAGCATGTTTCTCTTCAGATTCCTTTTGAAGCAGTGGCAGCGTGCATTGTAATTGGTATTACCCTTACAGTAGCTTCTATATATCTCCCTCCTAATTTCTCTTTCTCCTCAGATAACTTAGAAAACCTAGTATATCAGCTGCCATCTCCATTCTGCTTACTGGGTGACTTCAATGCTTATCATCCACTATGAGGATCTCCAACAATTGACAAACGGTAAAATAATAGAATCCCTGCTTGATGCTCATAAACTTACCCTGTTGAACACTGGCGAACCTACCTATGTACCCATTCTTTTTCAGGCTGCAATAAACCTTTCAGTTGTTCTCCCTCCATATAAGCCAATGTGGAGTGGAAAGTTCTCGATAACCTGCTTAATAGTAATCATCTACCGATTCTTTGCAATATTCAAACACAAGTAAACTTATCCCCATTACAGAATTTGGAAATTCTGTAAGGAAAGCTGGTAGGAATATGCCTCCATAATCCATTTTGATGAAGAGATAGTCCAGTTCCAGCCCATAGATATTGTCACCAATCATATAACTAATCAGATATTACAGGCCGCAAATTCTGCAATACCTAAATCTTTGCCTGGGAAACACAAAAACAGCAGTTACTTGTGGAATCCAGAATGCACACGTGCTAAACAGACAAAAAATTAGAGCTTGGAATTTTTTTCGCAAATTCCCTGCAATTGCTAATCGTATTAACTTTTAAAGACTCAAGGCCAAATTCCGCCAAATAAGAAGAAAAGCAAAGCAAAACAAGACACCTGGATAAGTTTTGCTTCCACCATTAACAAAAACATGGACAACCGACTAATCCAGAAAAAAATCCAAGCACTTAATAGTAAATACATGCAGTCTCCAGCCCCAATTCTAAACTGGAAAGGGCAGGAATTGTCCATTCCAACAGAGATAGCAAACACATTAGCTGAGTCATTTACCAATATATCAGCAGTGTCCACATACAGCCAAACCATTAAGGTATCTGCAGAAAAACACAAAATAAACTTTTCTGCGATGGTATCACACCCATACAATCAGCCATTCATTTTAAAGGAACTTTTAGAGTCTCTAAATAAAACATCTAGTACTGCTGCTGGTCCGGATGGAGTTTGCTGTATAATGCTAAAAAAATTATGTAACAAAGCAATAAATTCCCTTTTGAAATTCTACAACCAAATATTTCTAGAAAACACTTATCCACACTCCTGGCGTCACTCAATTGTACTAGCTTTTCTGAAGCCAGGTAAGGATCATACTATCCCACATAATTACAGGCCAATTAGGCAAGGTCTTGGAAAAAGTGGTCCACAGGCGGCTAACATGGTTTCTGGAAACAAATAATCTGCTAAATAGAAACCAGTATGGATTTCAGAAGAACCGCTCAACCTTAGATGTGATGATCAAAGCAGAAGCAAACATCCGCAATGCTTTTGTAAGGAGTCAAAATTATGGGTATGGGTAATCTCGATATTGTGAAAGCCTTTGATACCACTTGATGGTGTCCTCCAGGACCTTCGTTCTTTTGGTTTGAGGGGTCAGTTACCCCAATTTATACAAAACTTCCTACATCACAGAACGTTTCAGGGCAGATATATATGAACAGTGTATCCAAAACATTTGAACAAGAGGAGGGTGTACCATAAGGTTCCATCCTAAGTGCAACATTATTCACAATAAGAATTACCAATATGACACAAGACATACCAAAAACAGTTGAATTATACATGTTTGTTGCCAACCTCATTTTCTCTTGTCAGTCACAAACATTGAAAGGCAACTTCAACTATCCATAGCCAGAATAGAATTGTGGATGCAACAGAATGCAATTAATTTCTGTAATTAATTTTACAGAAATTAATTATTTACTGCAATTAATTTCTGTAAAATATGAAAATTACATCCAGATCCTGAAATATATTTAAAAAACAACCCAATTCCTCTTACCAACAATTTTCATTTATTGGGTTTATATCTAGATAATAAACTAAAGTTTTTCTACTCATATAGTCTACTTTAGGAAGGTCTGTCTAAAGAAATTAAATATCTTAAGAACTGTCTCCGCTAGTTCTGGGAGTGCCAATAGACACTCCCTTTCACATCTTTATAAAACTTTAATTCGCTCCTGCTTAGATTACAGATCACCTGTCTGACTCTGCAAGAAACAGTTCCTTGTTACGCCTGAATACTATTCAACATATTGCCCTAAGGATAGCCTGGGAGCCTTCAGAACATCTCCAGTCCATAGCCTGTATATTGAGGCAAATGAACCCCCACTGCACCTCAGACGAAAATCATTACTACATAGCTATGCTGCAAAAATTAAAAGTATTCTATTCATCCTACCTGGGAATACCTGTTTGAATCCTCAGTGTGTAATGCTATGCTGTAATAAACCTAATTAAAACCGCCCTGCAGGTCTTAGATTGTAAGAGCTGATGCTTAGTTGTCCTATTAACTTCAAGCATATCCTTGAAGATGTTGCTCCTCCTGAATATCCCTGAATTCAGTTCTCACCTCATTGTGATAATTTCTTTCTGAGATAAAAAAAGGCTCCCTGCCAAACAACAACTTTCGGCAGCTACATGAAGCCCACACCTTAGAAAACTCAGAAAAGCTACATATTTATACTGATGGCTCCAAAACAAATGAACCTGTAGGTGCTGCAGAAATTTGTTCTACCTCCTCAATAGCTGTTTCTCTTCCTACAGAATGCAGTATCTATACCACAGAACTGTGTTCAATAAAATTAGCCCTAGATAGTATAACCAAGCAGCAGTTCAAACGAACTCTGATATACAGTAAACCCCCGCTATTCGCGGTATCTGTATTCGTGTTTCGCGTATTCGCGGTCGCTGATTTAATATAAAATGAAACCTAAACAAAATGTGAATTTTAAAGCGCTATGAACATTTTCCGCCATAAAAAACATGGGCGTGGCTAAAATTATCTTTCTCGCTCAAAACAGCACTCAGTGGGTGGGGGGAGAGGGGTGACAAAATCGCGATCGGAGATGTTTCTCGCTAATCCTTGTTCAGTATGTGTTATGTGCTTGTCATGGAAGGTTTCGTTGTTTGCTTTTAATTTATATGCTTAAAAATTGAATAAATTTATAAATTGGTATGTTTACAAAAGTGATAAATCTACCGTTTTGCAGTGTAAAACAGACTTTTTCGAGTGTGTGAATGGAAGAAAGTGACTTTGTTGTGGACAAGTTCTTTCTAACCCGTACAAAAATATGGCTACGAATAACAAGGGAAATGTGAAAATATGAAAGAAGGCGAATAAAATTGAGTTATTAGACAAAATTTCTAATGGTGAAAGGGTCTCCTCAGTGGCAAAACATTATAAAATCAATGAGTCAACGGTACGATCAGTCTAGAAATCGGAAGAAAAAATCCGCCGTAGTGTCTGTGAAAACGCGCTAATTGCTTCAAAAATTTGCTCTGTAATTCGTGATGTTAAATTAGAAAAACTGGAAAAAGCTTTAAATCTGTGGATAGAAGACCGAACTCAAAATAAAATTCCGTTAAGTTCACTCATCATTCGCAAAAAGGCAAAACTCCTTTATCAACACTTTAGCGAAACTGGTGATAGCACTGGCGGGATGTTTTTTTTGCTAGCAAGCAAAGGTGCTGGTTTGAAAGATTTGTTTGAAATTTCTAACAAATATTACATTTAATATTAAATTGTTTCTTATTTTCATTTCGATACCTTATGCTTGCATTTCGCTATGTACTGTCTATGTACATAGTCATATTATGAAGGTACATATAATACATACATAGACAAAATTTTAGAATAGTTTTTCTTATATATTTCATACTTTGGAACGGAACCCCTTTATTACTATGGGAGCCATAACTCAGTATTCGCATTTTCGGTATTCGCGACATTTCTCAGGAACGTAACCCCCGCGAATAGTGGGGGTTTACTGTACACTGACTCCTTAAGTGCAGGTGCTCCCATTCAGTATGTTCTTCTCTCCAACATTCCATTCTGAAACAGATCCAATCTTGTTTATACCAATATGAAACATCCAACCAGATGGTCACCTTCTGCTGGATCCCTGGTCATGTCAGCATCCCAGGTGATGAATGTGCAGATCATGCTGCTAAACATCCTAACAGTCGATCATTCTGCCATCTAAAAGTTCCATACACTGAGTATAAATTCACTATTAAGGCAGCATGTAGAATTCAATGATATGAACTGTGTCACACAGAAGTGAATGACAAACTATTTCAAATTATAAAAGAACCTCAGCTGTGGATTCTAGTTTCAAGAAAAGAGGCAAGACTACGAATCGGTCATTCCTATATAACTCATCTGTTTTTACTGTCAATCCCAGTTAACTATCAAACATATCCTCCTAGAAGGTCCTCAGTATTCAAGTACCCGAAAATACAGTTTTTAACCTTACCACACATACTTAGCAATAATGCAAATCTTGAAGCACAATTTCTATACTTGATAAGCATATATATATATATATACACACACACACACACACACACACACACACACACACACACACACAGTCACTCTGATAACATAATATTAAAGACTCAGTCATAAGTTTATAATGAGCATGCACAATATGGTCCTCGAGGCCCTTGTGCCAAAAAATCCTCAAACACAACAACAACAACAAGCAAATTGTATGACTGCATACACATGGAAAACATTGAACAAAGTTCTCCATACTTGGTGTTTTAGGTTTCTACAACAAAGAGCACTAGATTGTGAAATTATATAATTTTGTTTACATCATCAGCATCTAATACTTGTGTGTAGGAATAAATAATGTTGCTTTATAGCACATTATTGTTATAGAGTCCTGAGTAATTAAAATGTTTTATAATTTTATATACAAATTTGATTTAAAAAAAAAAAAACTGAAGTGATGGGTGCACAAACCTGCAATCTGGCCATGAGCTACTACTGCTTACAGTATGCGTAATAGCAGTCCTCAATAGGATTTCATGCACCAATGAAGACGGAAGTCCAGGTATATTCTTATTTTTCAAAAAGTAAGGTCAGGATGCCTTATTTCTGTTTTTGACTTTTTTCTAAATTCTGAAGTTGTTAATATATTTTTCCTAACATCAGCTAACAATAAATTATATTTTTATTTTCACACAGGGAAGTGTTTATTATGTCAGTACGTAGGTAAATTTTCTGCAGAAAATTGTAATGGCAAATGAAGTTTGTACTACAAAATGTTCTTTTTGTAATGACAGTAATCCCAAGTTGTGGAGCTGTTGGTACAAATTGCCTCAGGTATCCAAATTAGAAAATTGGTATCTTAAGTTGCATTATATCTAAATGTTGCTGCTTCAGCTCTGTTAAATTTAAATTTTGACTTTGTGAAAAGACTGTTGGCTTTGTTTAATCTCTTGTACCATGGAATTTTATTATTATTATTATTATTATTATTATTATTAGCCATATGGTACAAGGAAGCCTGAGGCTTATGCTGCACCAGCGATAAAAAAAAAAAAAAAAATCCCAAGTTACCCCCTGAGAGAGAGACAGAGAGTGAGAGAGAGAGAGAGAGAGAGAGAGAGAGAGAGAGAGAGAGAGAGAGAGAGAAAGGAATCACCAACAAAGAGGAGAATGATGATATCCAGCTCAGGACCCTGGGTTTGCCAAGCCCATACTCACCAGATGTGAGCCCCCGGGGTTAAATATCTTGATAGATGTCCCCTAAAATTTGAGAAAAATTGTTCTGAATTGGTGTCTGTAATTCCACCATTATCTTCCAAATCAGTTTGTGCATCAGCTTTTTTTTGGCTTGTATAAGTTCTTGCATCTACACAGGCTCAACTAAGATAGATAGTATGCCTACCTGTTGAAAAGAAAGATTTTCCCTCCAACCTTCAGTTGGAGAAAAATCTTACTTGATAATTGATGCTATTGTATTGATTCTGGCAAGATGTCAAGGTAATGCTATGTAATTTGCCCAACATGGATGAGTCTATATTGCTTTTATATGCAGCCATATCTTTTTCTACATATAAAAGTGAACTATCATTATTATTATTGATTATAATAGCATTCAGAAAGAGGATAAAATCAGAATGTGTGAGCTGATATAGGCAATGAATCACATATTTTTAAAAAATGTCCATAAGAATGCATTCTCGGACACAGATTATTCAAAGGATATCTGTATAACATAAAAGTAGTCAACTTTATTAATAATAAAAAAAATAAAGTATAATTTGGAAATTAAAACAAATAAATGTAAAATTATGTACTGTAAACCATATACTATATAAATGACTATATAAAAATAATTATAAAAAAAAATTTTAACTGGTTATAATTCCTTCTTCCCCCAAAAAAATCTAAAATGTATAAATTGTTTTTTTTTTTTTTTTTTGTATTTAGTGAATTTTGGTAGTGCAAGTTCCTTATAGGGAGGGTGGAATATATTGTCATAATATTGAGTTTTTCTGTGTTGGTGGCCTCATTTGTAGTACACAATAAAATTTTAATATACAGTATTAGAGTTTTTATTACACATTCAATTTTATGATTAAAACCAAACTAAAAATTTGAAAAGATACTAATTTTTAAAATGTAGTTCGCATGCTACATTGAGAATGCGTGTTAAAGAATTATTGTTATTTATTTATTTATTTTTTCATTCTTAGATAATTTACCAGTTAATTATTTATAGTATCATGTTTATTTCACTATAATTTCAAATAATAATTCTCATAATATTATATTTAGAATGCCGTGGAATTCTATTGCCCATGATTACTAGTCAAATACGCCCTCTTCTGGAAAGATATGAAGAAATAGAACTCTGCATTAAGATTCTGAGTGATGTTATGGTTGTACTCCATAGTCGAGATGTAGGCCATACCCATGAAGATATTTCTGTTCTTATGTTATCAGTTATACGCACAATAATTCAGACTGTCATAAATATGGAAAGAGAAAATACTCTTGTAGTATGTAATTGGAATTTTTTTTTCTAAGACTAGTCATTTATATAAATAAATTAACCATTTACACAGGTTACATTCCATGATATTAAGTGATACAAGCATTAATAGATTAACGTTTGTATCACTTAATGTTAAAATATTGAATATAATGTTTTTACAAACATAATCAGTTAAGTAAATATAGATACAATTTGTAAGAAATGTAATTTTTCAGGTTAATGGTAAGTATTTTAGCCTAAGTGAGATGGAGTAGTAGAAGCTCTGGAGACAAAGATGCTGAGTTGTAGAACTGTGAGCTTGGATATGAACCTTCATCTTTTCTAAAGCAGTGATTCTGTAGTTTCTGAGGTATTTTCATTGCAATCAACATATACTCATGTTTGTTTCAGTATTTCTTCTTGTGATTTCCTTGGTTATTAGCTTAAAAATTTCCCCAAAGATGATATCAAGCCTTTTTTTTTTTTTTTTTTTTTTTTGTCTCTCAGCAACAACAGGCTATGGTATTGTATACCATCCTGGTAACATTAGCATTAGTAGTGGCATATTATTACTATTACTATTATTAGCCATATGGTGCAAGGAAGCCTGAGGCTTATGCTGCACCAGCCAAAAAAAAAAAAATTCCTGAGTTACCCTGAGAGAGAGAGAGAGAGAGAGAGAGAGAGAGAGAGAGAGAGAGAGGGGAAGGAATCATCAAGAAAGAGAAGAATGATGATATCCAGTTCTGATGCAAGAAAGCAAACTTATACAGCATCAGCCAAAAAAAAAAAAAAAAAAACTTCCTATTCACCCATCCGTTCACTCCAAAAGTTTGTCTAGTTCTGCTATGAATTTATTTAAGCTGTCTACTTCCACCATGACAGATGGAAGTTTGTTCCAGCAATCAACCACTCACTGGTTAAAGGCAAACTTACACACATCTATTCTATGAATGTCTTTCCTCAATTTGAACTTATGTCCCCCCTCAGGTGCATAATCTGAATAAGAGGAAGAATCCCACTGAGCTTGCTCAAACCATTCAAAGCCTTAAACACCTCAATCAGATCACCTCACAGGTGTGTGGTCTCCAGATGCTGCAATTTGCAGAACTTAAGGCTTTCTTGGTAGGAGCACTCCTTTGTTCCCCTCACAAATCTTGTTGCCCTTCTCTGTACTCATTCCAGCAGCTCTACATCCTGCTTGCGAGCTCCATTCTCTGAGTCTGTTTCATGGATAAAATGTTTAATCCCACTTCCATTGTCTAGAGAAGTTATTACAGAAACTTTGTGAAGGACATCTTAGGTTCTTGACTTCTCATTGTTGTTCTTGTATACTTTGCTGCTTCAGTTCAACTAAGTCATCATTGTGCAATTCTTCACTGACAGATTTGGACAAATTGCTCCCTTCACTGGGAGCAATTCACCCAGATCTTCAGCATTCATATGTTCTAATCCATCATCATTGAAATCTCTTATATTTCAATGATGCGGGATTAGATAAACCTGAGTTAATCTCAAAATCACCAATCTTTAATATGTTCTGGCACCACATACTGTTGGTGTTTGCATTGTCTATAATGTTGCAACATTGTTAATTGCATTGGAGAGGTACATCTTCCAAGACTACCTGTCCGATCTAAAGTTGCTCTTATCAGCTACCAGAATAAGTTGATGTAAGAAAGCATGAACGCTTAACTTGATGTTTCAGCAGAAGCATCAGGTACAAGGTTCACTTCTGGAGCAGCAACATCAGTAACCCATTCTAGGGTTAAACCTTCAATAATCACTCTCTCTGTTGCCACTAAGGAAAAGTCATCTTGTCTCTGACAACTTTAAATTCTAGTACCAGTATTTCCTTTTTGGAATTGTAGATTGTCACTGACAGATATTTCTGAAACAGCCCAGCCTCAGGGACATTAAAATTCTGTTTCATAGAGTACCCATTCGCTTTGATGATGCATTTTAGCTGGCTGAGAATGGTTCGGCAGCACCAACAGCTGCATTGTCTGCATGTACAGCTTAACTGGTAAAGTGGCGGACTATGGCCACAGATGCTGATGCACCTAATAAGCCGCCTCAATAGCCGGGTGTGCAGGAGCAGCAGTGCATAGCACACGCTTCTTGATTAGACCGGGGTTCAAGCCTGTGACCACCAAATATGGGGGATGTGGAAAGGTCAGGGAATGACCACCGCATATCCCGGAGCAATATGGCCTTAGTTGCTAATGCTCCTAAAAACCAAATAACAAACAAACAAACAAACAGCACCTAATAAATCCACAAACAAACAAACAATTGGTAAGGCTGTAAGTTGAGTTGTAAGTTCTAGTGCAGCAGTTCCCAACCTTTTTTGATTTGCGAACCCTTTTCAACGTTATATTTTTATCACAACCCCTTTCAACACAATATTTTTAATGCAAACCATTATATTCTCTGAAATTGTATAATATATCTGAATTTTTATTATAAAATATTTTTAGTACTATGTTTCTATAAGCGACACTATGTATTAATAAATATTATTATTAAGAAGAAGAAATCTTTATTGTACAATAAAGATACAGTATATGCCCGCCACAGCCAGGAGGCCAGGGGCTTGCCAAGGTTATGGGGTAATATAAAAACATGTATGACAAATAGATGAGAATTAAACATGACATTAAATTAAATTTTAAAAAAATTAATATGGTATTAAGTTAAATTTAAAATTATTATATTAAAAGTATAACAAAATTAAATTGAAATATATTACTTTTACTTTATAAAGCAGTTATTAATCGGTCCAAATTAGATTTCGAACAGGCTAAGAGTAGAAAACTTGCTTCTTGTCCAAATGGTAGCAAAGCATTCATAGTCTCTTGCCAAAGATATTGGTCGCAGTTTTTGCCAACTGTGTTCCCACCTCTGTCAAAACCAGTTTGTTCCATTGCCACATCAGCCAAAGACAAAGCTAACCTGCTAGCATCCTATTTTACTTCCAAATCGTGTATTGATGATCTTGGTAAATTACCTCAAACCGTTTCCAGTACTGTACACTCCATTCAATGCCTCTGGTGGTCTTCCATCAAAAGGATGTTAGAAGGATTTTGATGAATCTGATGCTAAGAAATCTCCAGGTCCTGATGGTATTTCTGCACTTGTTCTCAAAACCTGTGCCCCTGAACTTACTCCGGTTTTGTTTCATTTCACTTAATACTTATTCTAAAGGTGATTTCCTTTTGCTTGAAAATTTGATCATATCCGGCCAGTTTTTAAAAAGGGTGACAAATCCCTTCCGTCTAATTATTGTCCCATTGCAATTACTTCTACTCTTTCCAAAGTAATGGAGAAATCAATTAACTGCTAACTCTTAAACTATCTTGAAATCTTTCATCTGATCAATGATGGCCAGTATGAATTCCATCAGTGTCGTTCCACTGGTGATATTCTGGCTTATGTTACCCATCTATAGACAAATTCAATGGAAAAGTTTGATGAAACACTCAAGTCATTGCTCTTGACATTTCAAAGGCTTTTATCATGTTTGGCATAAAGGTCTTCTAAATAAGCTTCCATCCTATGTTTTGCAAACTGTTCTTTGTAATTGGATATCCAGTTTTCTCTCTGACTGCTCACTGCGAATGATGGTAGGCAGCTCTCTGTCTTCTAACTTCTCCACTAATGTGGGTATTCCCCAAGGTTCAGTTCTTTCTCCCACTCTTTTCCCTTTTCCTCTTGCATATTAATGACCTTCTTCCATTGACCGGAAATCCTATCCGTAGTTTTGCTGATGATAGCACTTTGCATATCCAGCTTCCAGTTTGAGAAACATTGCCCTGCTCAAACAGCTTCAACTTCTCGAGTACCCACTGCTAAATCCTTAAATGCTGATCTCTAGTGGGAAAAGATAACTTAGTTGATTTAAATCCTTCTTAACCTCAGGGCGCCTCCGTAGCCAGGTGGGAAGGAGCAGCAGTGCGTAGCACACGCTTCTTGATTAGACCGGGGTTCAAGCCCGTCACCACCAAATACGGAGGATGCGGAAAGGTCATTCAGGGAATGACCACCGCATATCCCGGAGCAATATGGCCTTAGTTGCTAATGCTCCTAAAAAACCAAATAACAAATAACAAATAACTTAACCTCAGTCTGGTCTTATATCTCGCAGAAAGGATTCTTCTGCTCCTATGCTTATCTTAGATGACGCTCTGATTTCTAGGCATGATCTTGGAGATTACCCTGACTTCTAATCTCTCTTAGCATAAAGCACATTACAAATATTGCTTCCTCTGCATCTAATAAACTGGGTTTTCTCTTTTGCTCTTGACGTTACTTTTCTTCCAAACAGTTTGTGACTGTAGAAATTGTAAATCTAGCCTACCATGGAATATTGTGCCCATGTTATGGAATATTGTGCCCATAACAGAGTCTCCCCACTCTGTCTCACAGACTTTCTGTTTCTGTTGCATTCCTTTTCTATAGATACTTGCATGGGCACTGTTCTTCTGAATTGGCTTCTATAATTCCTGCTCGCTCTCTCTTTCAAAGTAGCCCAAGCACGTGCCACAACCATCCATTTACTGTCCAACTTCAAACTCACAGAACCAACTTTTCATCTTCCTCATTTATTCGTTCAGTTTCTGTTTTCTGGAACAACCTTCCTTCGTACGTATTTCCTGAAAATTACAATTTACAGAAGTTCAAGTCTAATATCGACAAGTATCTTCTTTCAACCTTTGAACCTTCACCCCATGCATGGTACTAAGTACTATAGGTTCTAAAAAAAAAAAAATTACCTATACATAACAATGATCCTTGAGAATGAAAAAAAAAATAGTATGGAAAACATTTATTTAACATGATATACTGTAAGATAGTAAAGTAATTATAAGGAATTGTGGGAGTTGTGGTTTCTTTCTTTGGCAATTCCTTACTTCTTATTTAATTTAATTTTATTTTACTTTATTGTTTATTATTAGCTATATTTTGTAGTTTACAGTAATATACCTTTGTAAATCTAAGCAGATGCCATTACAGAATTTTTAGTGCAAACCCCCTGGAACCAACTCGTTGCAAACCACCGGTTGGGAACCGCTGTTCAAGTGAATTGTTTCTTCTCTTTAGGGTTAAGATAAGCATACAAAAATTTCTCTTGAGTAATTAGGCCACTGACAGGAACATTCTTCTGGGTTTTGTTTTCAATCCACATAACCAGCAATCTACATTCTGGGTTTTGTTTTCAATCCACATTCTGGGTTTTGTTTTCAATCCACATAACCAGCAATCCACATTCTGGGTTTTGTTTTTAATCCACATAAGGTAGCTTCCATTTGCACCATTAACTCCTGCCATATGCATATAATGTGGTTTGCAGCTACAGAGAAACTTCTTTACCTCATCTTTAATTTTTCTTAGTATTAATGTGAATTTGTTATGTGTTTGTTGGAGGTAATTAAAATGCTCTGATTATGTTTGCACCTCACTCTAGACTCAGGATGACAAGAGACATTTTCAATTTAATAAGACTTTGCATGTTTATCTAATAGCATTACATAAACCAGAATTTTTGCTTGTATTATACTTAGCCTTCACAACTTCCAGACCTGTATGCAATACTCAAGGTGTGGCCTGCCTTACACAAGGGGATAATCACCTCCTTATCCCTGCTAGCAAAATTCCTGTATATCATTGACAAGACCCCATGACCTACTCTGGCAGCCTGTCTTCAGTCTCAGAAAACTATATATCTGACTGCACAATTACCCTCATATCCCCAGGTCTCTTTCATTCTCCAGTACCCTGAGTATAACACCACCCAGTTGGTACATTTCTCTTGGGTTACTGCTACCCATATGCAATACTTTGCGTTTGTCAATGTTAAACTTTGGTTGCCACTTCTCAGCTCATCTCCCCAACTTTTCCAGATCCTGTTGCAGCAGCATACTGTCATTACTGTTACTAACAACCCTGCCAACCTTTGACATTAAGCTTGATATACCTTCATCAATATCATTGATAAATATACATATCAACAATGAGCCCAACACTGGACCCTGGGGGACACCACTGATAACATTAGTCCACGAAGAGCAGTGGACAACTGTCCCCTTGATTCACACATTTGTGACTTGTAGTGTGTCCAGTTTATGAGAGGTCAGTGACACATGAAGGAACTGAAAGGGGAAAAGTCAACAACATATGCAAAGTGCAGTATTGGCTTTACATACAGACGAGTATGAATTCCTTACTCTAACTAGATGATACCTTAGGGATTAATAAGGACAATAATGTGTTTGTCTTTAGCCTAAAGAGGGAGGCCCCTAAAAGATTCACCCTTTTATGAGGATGGATTATCCTGGCTATAATTAAAATTTATGTACATTTAATAATATTTTCAAATAAAATTTATATATATGCATACATGATTTATAGGAGTTTGCATAGTTGAACCCTAACTTATGCAAAGGTACCAGAACCTAACTCGTGTGTACTTTGAGACATTGAAATACCTAAAAATTAAAATAGTAATAAACAATTAATTACTTTATAAAGATCACCAAGGTTATTTGAAATTATAAAATAGCTAAACTATTTCTGCCATTTCAGAATGACGAAATGTAGAACTGAATTTGCCTCCAAAAATAAATAAATAAATAATGAAAGAAACTTTTAATGAAAATAAAAGTGATAAAAATGTGGCCTTAGCTATTCCTTTTCCTTTACTATATTGACTAAAACTTGACTATAAAAAATAATCCCATAGACTCTTTTCCACCAAACTACCTGGTAACAAGATTAAGCAAATCACAGTATATATATATATATATATGTTTCACCTATAAACAAATCAAGTTCTTGTGACTGAAGTGATCTTTTATGAGGTTGATATTGCAAAGACAGCTAGGTATTTATGTGTAATTGTTATTTGCTATATAAAAATTACCCTTAAAACAATATTCTTGGAATTATATCTAAGTTTGGCTTACTAAAAAGCTTTTTTAATTCTATTAAAAATTTTAAGAATTCCATAATAATACCTCTTACTTACTGTCTTTGCAGTCACTGAAGAAGTGGTAAGAAAATACCACAAAACATTTGACCCCATTATGTACATATTTCCAATTTGGAAATAGACATAATAATACCAACATAGGTTTTTAATGCATATTATCTTCAAACAAATGGGCCTTGTTCGCCTCAGGCAGATGCCCTGAAAAATTTTATACAAACAAACAAACAAACAAACAATCAGTATTATAGTAAAACGACATACAGAATATACTATATAAGCTGTTTTATATATCCTTGAACACTACTTTTAAGCCTATGTTCTATTTTTATTAAATTTTCCATTGTGACAATGCTGCAGTTATGTTGCATTAATGCTATTGTAGGATTAAACAATTAAACATTATATGCTCATTGATATATTAGGTCAAAGTCCCGATTGAATTTTGTTTTGCAAGTGGTAGTGAAAATTTTTATAATTTTGGGTGGGAGGCATTACCATCTAGCAGTTGTTGGTTTGCCTGTAGGTCTATATTAACAATTAACATGGAATCAAATTAACAAATATATAAATGTAAAGTTTCGGAAAAATTAGATGTTTAAAGTTAGAGGAGAAAGGAAATTATTAAAGATTAAGTCAAGAACAATTAGGAAAATAGCTAGGAAGAATTAGGAAGGTAACATTCCTTTGCATGGCCTTCTCTCTGCTGCTTCCTCAGGGGCTTTGAGCAGAAAGATAGCCATACTAAAAGAATGTCTCATGCATACCCGTTTTTGTAGTCTCAATAACAATTTTGTTTAGTAAGTACTCATGTTTAGTTATGAATGTCCTAATGTAATAAGGCAAATAAAAATTAATTGTTAATTTATTTATTATTTTTGGATTATAATTAGCTGCAAACTGGGATTGGGACCCAAAGCCCAACAGGTATGCATCAGAGTAAATATAAAAAGTATATAGGTATTTAACTGTGAACACTATAGCTGGTGGTTGGTATGATAAAGCACCTGCAATCTGCCCGGGAGCCACTTTATAGGAGGCTGGGGTGCCATCTGGTCTGTTTTGTTGGTTAGTCTGTCGTTAATAATTATATATGATTAAGGGATGGGTTAATTTGTTTGTTTATGCAACCTGTATTAAATTTGTAATTGAAGGTTAGGAATTACAGTGAATACCTGTATAGATGTTTAGCTTAATACATTTTAAGATTACACTTTCTTTTTTTTTTAAATTTTATTGATAAATCAAATGGTAATGTTATCCACTGGAAAAGGACTGGTATAATCTTTCTACAGCATAACAGCTTGTGTATGCCCAGTGGGTAACTATATACATATTTACATACACCCCATCGGTGATTTTAACTTTGTGGTGCTTTGGACTTTATTATAAGCTGAAGGCAAGTATTTGCCTTCAGCTTATAATAAAGTCCAAAGCACCACAAATGTATTTTCTTTTGTTGCCATTTATATCACTTTGCTGTCAAATTTATAATATCCAGTGAAGTTAGCCTATAAAGTGTTGGGATTGGTATGGGGTTTAATGTAGCCAGGGTCAGCATGAGAACTCATATTATAGTTATTGTAGTATTAGGGGTTGAATTTGGACATCCGGGTTGCAGTGCTGTCAGACAACGAGCGTAGTAAACCCGGGGGTGATGTAGGGTTAAATTGGCATGAATGACTGCTTTAATATGGTACCTGATGAACTTAATAGGCAGTTTGTTCTGGATTAAATTAGTTTTTAGTTTTTGTAATACGTCCAGCATGTTTTTCTGGTTACTACAGATGTGTATTATTCTGTTTGTTTCATTTCTGATTATGTGACCATGTATATGTTTAGTTAAATAGGTCTCCCAATTTGTAAGTCTAATGGCTTGGAAGTTGAAGTGGTCTCTTTTGTCAAAGTATTGTATGTAGACTTAGCATTAGTAGAGGCATACAATGCAAGAAAGCAAGCTTATGCAGCATCAGCCAAAAAAAAAAAAAAACCTGTTCCCATTTCACCCCTCCCTTCGTTTCAAATACCTGTCCAGCTCAGCCATAAATTTATTTAGGCTTATCAACTTCCACAACAAATGATGGAAGTCTGTCCCACCAACCAACTACCTGCTGGCTAAAGGCAAATTTCCGCACATCTATCCCATAAAATCAATTTGAATTTATGCCCTCTCAGGCGATTATTCTGAGCAAGAGGAAGAATCCCATCTGCATTGAGCATGCTCAAACCATTCAAGGCTTTATACACCTCAATCAGATCACCTTGCAGGTGCCTAGTCTCCAAACACTGTAATCTGCAAAACTTAAGCCTTTCTTCGTAAGAGAAACCCTTCATTCCATTCACTAATCTTGTTGCCCTTCTCTGTACTCGTTACAACAATTCTACACCCTTCTTAAAATGACGCCTCCAGACCTGTATACAGTACTCAGGGTGTGGCCTGACCATTGCCTTATACAAGGGGATAATCACCTCCTTATCCCTGCTAGAAAAATTCCTGTATATAATTGACAAGACACTGAGCTACTCTTACAGACAGTCTGCACTGCTCAGAAAATTTCATATCTGCCTGCACATTTACCCCAGGTCCTTTTCATTCTCTACCACTGTCAGTGTAGTACCACAGAGTTGATACATTACTCTGAGGTTACTGCTTCCCATATGTAGGCGCCTCAGTAGCCAGGTGGGAAGGAGCAGCAGTGTGTAGCACACGCTTCTTGATTAGACTGGGGTTCGAGCCCATCACCACCAAATACGGAGGATGCGGAAAGGTCAGGAAATGACCACCGCATATTCCCGGAGCAATATGGCCTTAATTGCTAATGCTCCTAAAAACCAAAATAACAACAACAAATAACAGCTTCCCATATGTAGTACTTTACATTTGTCAATGTTAAACTTCATTTGCCACCTCTCAGCCCATCTGCTCAACTTTTCCAGATCCTGTTGCAGCAGCGTACCGTCATTAGTGTCCTTAGCAACCCTGTCAATCTTCGTATCGTCTGCAAACTTGGATATTAAGCCTGATATACCATCATCAATATAATTTATAAATACAGAAAACAACAATGGACCCAACACTGAACCCTGAGGGACTCCACTAATAACATTAGTCCACGAAGAGCAGTGTCCATTGATTACCACTCTCTGTCGTCTCCCACTCAACCATCCCTTTATCCATAGCAGCAATTTGCCTCCAATGCCACACTGCTCCAATTTTTTCAGCAGTCTTCCATGTGCAACAGTATTAAAAGCTTTTCTAAGATCCAAATATATTATATCAAAGTTATTTGATGTATCCAGTTCCTTTGTTACCACATCAATGTGTCCAATCAAATTGGTCAGACAAGACTTCCCCTTAACAAAACCATGCTGTGTCCGAGCTGTAACTGAAGTCTTCTCTAGATGATCCTGCAGTGCTTCTTTAACCAGTGACTCCATTAATTTCCCTGGAACAGAAGTTAAACTAACAGGTCTATGATTACTTGTGTTGCCCTTTGATCCTTCTTTGTGAATTGGGGTCACATTTGCACATCTCCAGTCCATGGGTGCCTCCCCTGAGTCCAAGGAAGCTCTCATAATTTTGGCTAAGGGTTTTCTTACTTCCTTTGCTGCCTCCTTTAATATAACTGGATAGATCCCATCCACCCACCCTGGGTGCCTTTTTTATGTTTATCTTCAACAATTTCTCCTCCACTTTCCTTTCAGTTATTACTAAATCATTTAGCTCACTACCAGAGTTTAATTCACCTCTAGCATTCCCCATCCTGAATAACTCCTCGTGTGTGAATGTAGATGCAAATTACTCATTTTGTTTGTTAGCCACCTGCGCAGGATCATCAACAGTTGAACCATCAATATCCAGTGGACCAATCTGATTCATCCCTTTCCTTCTAGAATTTACATAGCTAAAGAACTCTTTGCTGTTTTTCTTTGCATCCTTTGCCAAAGATAATCTGCCTAATCTCATTTGTGGCTTTGTTACAGATTAGCTTATATGTATCCCATGCATTTTTCTTCTCTACCACATGTCTCAGTAGTTCATCTTATATCCATTTAGGCCTAAACCTTGAAAAATATTTCTTAGTTGGTAAAAATTTATTTAACAATAAAAATAATGTATTTTTAGTTCTTCAAAACCAGGTTGGGTGCCTCTTCATTATTCGTGCATCTTTCTGACCTATGCTGAAAATGTTTCCTAACATGATCTGAAGTCCACACAGTGATTTAATTTCTTGCCTAATCTTTTCTTTAATTCAGCATTATTCAAAATGCAATAAAATAACAGACTTTCCTTTACATATTTTCTTTACATACTTCAACATTATTCAAAGGTCAATCAAAAACTCTATCCTTTACATATTGCCATTATACAAGCATTAATAATCATATGAGAATTGTGGCTGTTGTGCTGTTTGTTGGAAATAAACCCAGATCCTGTCTGTGGACAAGGAACAGACAGGATCTAGTCTGAGGAACAGACTAGATCAGGGTTTTTTTCCAACAAAACAGTATTAAGGTTAATTCCAGTTGGCTTCAAAAAATGTGTAATTCTCCTAACTTTGTATACAAATTAATCCTTTCACTAGTATCCACAAATGTTCATTTTTTGTGGGAGTACTTACATATTCCTCAGATTTCATTTTCCATTGTCATTTAATTTCAAATAATGTTTCTGTTTATGCACATATCATATTAAAATATATTTTCCATACTCTGCGATCTCTTATCTGTGCTACAAACTAATAGTATATACAGTTTTGATAGATGGCAGCATGAAAATAGCTTTGAAAACCAGTGGAGGACCTGTGAGCCATTTTTGTCCAATTTTGGCTTAGAACAGCTGAAATTGAAGAAATTTTCTGGAATTCAGACTCAGAAGTTGATGAAATTGAATTAAGCAATACAAAAATAGATGTAGAGAATATTACTGCTTCAAAAAAAGGGAAGGAAAATGGAAAGTTTATTTTTTTACAATTTTTAAAAATATTTTTTGGTTGGATAGTAATTTTATTCTAATGCTGAACAGTCAAGTCACAGTAGAATAAAACTAATATTTGAAAGTATTGTCAGGGAGCACACGCTGTTTTTTAACAGCACATTCTGCTGCCATATTCTTCTCTAGTTTAATGCTTGTTGAAAATGTCAATTTGATCAGATTGAAATGTGCAGTAGAGAATCAGGGAAAAAGTGAAGTCACAAGATATGCTTCTCTGAGATACGTTAATGTATTCAAATGAATTGATCATGAGACTCATTGCCTATATGACATCCTAGAAAATTAAGTACAGTTGAAAAACAACATATATAAAGATACTTTGCTCTTTAGGCAGCAGAAAGTGATGATTTTATTGTGCAGCATTAAAATCATCCCATATATGCTTTTAGTATTAATAGTAATAGTCGTAAACCTAGGCAAGAAAGCATGTTTATACAGCATCAGCCAAAGAGAAAAAAAAATAAAATCCAATTTTACCTATCCTCCTCTCCACTTGCCTTGAATTTACCAAACTATCCACATCTACAACAATGGATGGTAGATTGTTCAAACAATCAACCACTCATTGGCCGAAGGCAATGTATATCACATTTGTTCTGCAACCATTCTTCCTAAATTTGAATTTATGCCCCTCGTGTGCACAGGAACAAGAAGAAGAATCCCATTAGCATTGAGTATGCTCAATCCATTCAAATGCTTAAAGACCTCAATCAGATCATCTCACAGATGCCTGGTCTCCAAATGCTCCAACTTGCAAAACTGAAGCCTTTCTTGGAAAGAGTACTCCTTTGTTTCCTATACTTACCTCATTGCCCTTCTCTGTACCTGTTTCAGCAGCTCTACATCCTTCCTAAAATGAGGCCTCCAGGTCTGTATACAGTACTCAAGTTGTGGCCTGATTATTGCAATAATCACCTCCTTAACCCTGCTAGCAAATCTCCTGTATATCATTGACAAAACCCCATTAGCTGTCCTTGCAGTCTGTCAGTTCTGCTTAGAGAACTTCATATCAGACTGCACAATTACCCCCAACTCCATTTCATTCTTCTCTACCCTGAGTGTAGTAACACCCAGTTGATGCATTACTCTGGGTATTTACTGCTAGATATTATGCAGTACCTTGCATCTGTCAGTGTTAAACTTCAATTGCCATTTCTCAGCCTATCTGCCTAATTTTTCTTGATATTGTTGAGCAGCACACTATCATTACTGTTATTAACCACCTGCCAACATTGTATCATCTGCAAACTTGTACATTAAGCCTGATATGCCTTCATGGATAGCATTGATAAATATAGAAAACCACAATGGACATAACACCAAACCCTGGGGAACTCCACTGTTAACATTGTTCCATGAAGAGAAATGTGCATTGATTACCACTCTCTGTCTTCTCCCACTCAAACTTCCCTTTATCCATAGCATCAACTTGCCCATAATTCCATAGTGCCCCAATTTGTACAGCAGTCTTTTGTGTGCAACAGTATCAAAAGCTATCCTGAAATCCAAGTATGTGATATTAAAATTATTTTTTGCATCCAATTCCTTTGTCATTGCATCATAGAAATTCAATCAAATTGGTCAAAATATATGTCCCCTTAACAAACCCATGTTGTGAAGCCTAATGAAGTATATCTACACTTCTGTCCAGATGGTCCTACATTACTATATTTCTTTAACCATTGGTTCCATTATTTTTCCTGGAACAAAAGTTAAAATAGCAGTTCTGTAATTACTAATGTTACCCTTTTACCCCTCCCCTCTTTGTGAACTGGCAATACATTCGTATATCTCCAGTTCGTGGCGAACTCCCCTGAATCAAGAGATGCTCTCATACTTATGACTAACAGTTTGCTTGCCTCCTTTGCTGCCTTCCTTAATATAATTGGATAGATCCAATGCACCACAGGTTTCTGTTTATGTTTAACTTAAACAATTTCTCTTCCGCTCTCCTCTCAGTTATTACAAACTCATTCAGCTCCCTGTTAGAGTTTGATAAATTTCTGGTATTCCCCCCAAAGAATTCCTCATATGTGAATGTAAATTTAAAATACCTATTCAGCCTGTTAGCAACCTGAGCAGTATCATAAACAGTTAAACCATTGACAACAAACCGATCGATGTGATTCACCCCTTCATTCTACTGTTAATATACATAAAGAAGTTTTTTGTGGCATTTTTTGCCAGAGGCTTTTTGTAATCTGCCTTATCTTGCCTAGCTTGATTGCACACTAGTTTATATCAACCATAGGCTTCTATGACAAGTAATAATTTATATGCCTCCCATGCATTTTTGTTCTCTGCGACATGCCTTAGTAGTTCACCTGAAATCCTTTTAGGTCTAAGCCTTGAACAGTATTTCTTAGTTGGTATGAAAAGCCTAGTAGCGTCTATGATTATTTCCCGGAATGCTTCCCATTTATAATTTGTTGTTGGTAACATCATTAGTGGGTGCTGCTGTATAGAATTTAAAAATTGTCAGTCCACAAAAGGAAACCCTTCCTTTTACCCTTGATGCTAGTTACAACTAAAATTAAATCCCACATGAATACACTGATCACCGCCACTTATTGGTTCTTTCTCCAGATTTTTAATGCGTGAAGAATCACTGCTGATAATCAGATCAAGAGTATTGCTCTCTTATTGCCTCTGTAGCATGCTGCTGTAGAAAACGGTCATTAAATAAATTCACAAAAATTTTGCTAGTGTGTGTTTGTGTGACCAACCGAAAAGTTCCAGTCAACATTGGAAGGTTAAAATTCCCCGTTAGTAGACATTCTGATTTACTGGGCCACTCTATTTCTCTGTACAGCTGTATTTCATATTCTTGGATTTCAGGAAGGCTTTTGATACTGTTGCACATAAAAGACTGCTTTACAAACTGGAACAATGTGACATTAAGGGCAAGTTACTGCTATGGATAAACGGATGGTTAAGAGGAAGAAGACATAGAGTGGTTATCAATAGGCACTGCTGTTTGTGGACTAATATTATCAGTGGAATTCTCCACGGTTCAGTGCTGGGGCCCATTGTTCTTTTCAATATTCATTAATATTAATGAGGGTATATTAGGCTTATTGTCAAAGTTTGCAGATTATACAAAGGTTGGCAGGAGGGTTAATGACAGTAATTGGAGTGAGGGCTGAGAAGTGGCAGTTGAAGTTTGACAAATGCACGGTACTGTGTATGGGTAGCAGCAATCCCGTAGTAATTTATCAACTTGTGTTACTACACTCAGTGAAAATTGAAAAGACCTGGGAGTAACTGTGTAGACAGATATGAAATTCTCTGAGTCGTGCAGACATTCTGCCAGAACAGCTCATGGGGTTTTGTCAGTTATATGCAGAAACTTAGCTAGCAGGTATAAAGAGGTGATTATCCCTTTGTACGAATACAACTTGTATTTGTACAAAGTATTGTATACAGGTCTAGAGACCTCATTTTAGGAAGGATGTAGTTCTGCTGGAATGAGTGCAGAGAGGGGCAACTAGATTTGTGAAAGGAACAAAAGGGTGCTCTTACCCAGGAAGGTTTCAGTTCTGCAAATTGCAGTTTCTGGAGACCAGGCACCTGTGTGGTGATCTGATTGAGGTATTTATGGCCTTGAATGAATTGAGTAAGCAGAATGTAAATAGTATTCTTCCTCTTGCTGAGACTGTACACATGATGGGGCATAAATTTAAGTTGAGGAAGGTTGGTTGCAGAGTAAATGTTCAGAAGTTTGTCTTCAGTAAGCAGTTGGTTGATTGTTGGAACAGTCTTCCATTTGTTGTTATGGAAGTGGATGATTTGAATAAATCCAAGGAAGAACTAGACAAATTATTGGAGGGTATGGATGACAGAAGTGTATAGTGTTTTATTCTTTGGGATGATGGTATATAAATGCAAAAAAAAAAAAAAAAAAAGTGATATTTTTAATTTAATCTCTTGCTTTCTTTTCTACTACGTCTACTATATCTCTATTATTTACATAATTGAGATAAATGATCATATATCGAAATCTAGGTGTCATTTAAGATTATCATAGGCACTGTAGACTCTTTCTCTTCATGAAATAAAGCCTAAGGCAGGGCTTAGTTTTATAAGGATTGAAGTTAATTATGTTTTATTTACCCAATGAGAAGAATTACCTGGGGATCATTTAAGGAATTGGTGACAGGTATTCAAGAAGATAAAGCTGTCAGTAAAACTACGGATCGAATGTTCAATCAGTGGAAGAAGGTGATTAATATACAAGAGGAAAAGAGTTGAAGAAAGAGCTAAAGGTTGGAGAAGACCAGCATTAGTGGAGAAGTTAGACAACAGAGAGCTGTCTACCATCACCCATAATTTTTGCAGTGGACTCTGGATACTCCATTGCAAAAAAAAAAAAAAAAAACAAAAAAAAAACAATTGGATGTACATAAATAAGGTGAGAACTTGTTTAGGAGACTTCTATGCAGAATACAGTCAAAGCCTTAGAAAAGTCAAAAACAGCTGCTTGTGTTTCACCAAACTTTTCCATTTAATTTATCCAAAGACAAGTAACATAAGAGATAATATATCACCAAAGGATCAACAGCGACAGTGTACATATTGGCAGTCAGGGATAATAGCTTAAAAGTATTGGTTTATGGCTTTCTCCATTGTTGTGGAAAGTGTAGAGGTATGCAGTGGGATGAGAATTGGAAGGGAAAGGTGTGTGTGTGTCACCGTTTTTAAGAACTAGTTTGGATATGAACAAATTTCCCAGCAGAAAGAAAAAAAGTGGAATATTACAGTGCAAAAAAAGGTGCTACTGGAGCAAGCTTAGGAACATAGATTTGGAAAACAAATGGAAAAATATCATGATAAACTGGAGATTTTTTGGCATAAAGATTGTTCAGAATTCTTTTAACATCCTTTTCTCAGAAGACCATTTCATGAATTGAGAGGAGTAATGGGTATGGTAGGAGATGGATCTGAGAATGCAGCAGAACCATCAAGTTTTAACTGAGGTGGAGTATTGATGGACAGAATCTTCAGCCAATAGCTTTAGAAAGGCTAAAATCCTCAACTACCATTTGGACAAGAAGCAAGTTTCTACACTTAGCCAGTTAAAAATCAATTTTGGATCAGTTAATACCTGTTTTGCAGTTATTGTAAATATGGGCAGAAAATGAAGCTGTAGATTTCGATTCAAGGCATTTGCCATATGCAATATTTTTATCTTGAGCAGCCTGGGCACATTTATTGAAAACCAAGTTAAGTACCTGTCAAAAATACTGCTTGGGGAGATTGCTTAAAATTCATGGCATTGATGGATGGATGCACCCAGTTATGCTAAAGACTGCAGCAAAGAAGTTGACCTGTATCATTAGGAATGCTACTGAGATCATCACTATACTCTGGGGTGAGTCGATTGAAGAAATGCAAGTCTCACCATTTCATAAGGGCGAGCCTAAGATGGAGAAGAGTAACAGTAGACCAGCAAGGTTGACTTCT